>NC_062545.1:229059464-229363864 GCF_016906955.1 Phacochoerus africanus
TTCACACAATAAGTGATGGAGTTAAAAGGTACCCCTCTCTCATTTAAATATACACCCTCATTTCTGAAGAGTAAGTTTGCTTTTGAATAATTTCATGAGACCGAATTTGCCATTTAGGACCTGAGGGCCTGGGCTCATACTAATTTCTGAATTATGGAAAGGGGTAGAGACTAAAACACAATGAATGTTTGGTATTAAAAAATCCACTTTGTTCATCAGCACTTAATTAAAATCCCACTGTTGCCATTGAAAGATAGTTAAGCACTGGGTTAGTGTATATATATGTGGTCTTTAGCTGGAAAACATCAAGAACTTTCTCTGATTATATAAATAAATGTAGTAATTGAGCCCATGCCTCATGTGGAATCTCATTTTCCTAGCAATTATTCTCCCTTAGGAAGGTAAGTTTATTTATCACTGTCTACTTGCTACACAGTTCAAATAAATCTTTAAGTGAAACATCGGACTTGTAGTCCATGACTATCTGGAAAACATGACCATTCAACCCATGCTAAGATTTACACCTTAGCTCAAAACATGCTCAAGTGCAATATGCAGCCTCAAGTCCTGGCTGACAAAATGTTGATCTTTTATTTGACATTAAAATCAATTATTGGGAAAAGGGGAAGAGGCAAACTCATTAGGAAAATTGCTGCTGATTTTATATTCTGTCACACCAAAGTGAACTGGATATTAATATTCTCATATTTTATTGTTAAAGCATTTTAATTTCTTTTAAGTGTGCATTTCAGGCTGTGAATCCTTGATGAGAACCCAGCTCATTAGTTCCAATTTGCATATGAAAGGGACAATATTCTGACACCTACCTGTCAGCAGGTACTTTACCCTCCTGAAGGTGTTCACCTGCTTAAAGTTTTTTAATGTTGGGGTCTAACTGAAAAATTAAGGAGATATATAGAAATTATGTGCTTAATGCTTATTTAAACCTCTCATGGATTTTTCTGATTTTCTTACTATAGAAAAGAAAGAAAAGGATATTTTCTCTTCCTGGAATGACTAAAGAAAGCATTCAACATTGTGGGGCCAAATTTGTGGATAACCACTGGCCCTTCCCATATGGAATATTTTTAATACTACTCTCTGAATCTGTTTTATTCTTTTCTTTTTTATTTCACAAAAAAGAAATATCCAGCCCAAAGCAGATTCTGTGCCCCAACAGAGATTATATTGGGTGTACTGGTCTGAACAAAGTTAAAATAAACTTGAAGTTCCAATAAAATATGCATTTCTGTGCTTCCATCTCTGAATTCTTCAAGTTAAAGGTTGCAGAATAAAATCATAGTAAGCTAAAATTTAAGAGGATTGATTTGAAGTTTTCAAAGTTTATTCAAGGGATTATACCCAAGAAAACCAAGTTCTCTTTGGTTATAAAGTTCTCTTTTTCCTACACATTTGTGAGTCTAAAGCACTAGTAGGTGCCTCAGCATTTCTTTTCTTTCTGTTGGCATAGCTATGGAATTTATTCATATTCTCTATGTTCTCCTCCTTCAGACTTCTTCACTAAGGAGATTATAGTGCTTTGGGCCAGTAGGTTTTCATACAAATAGACAATCTGATATTCAGTCACGTATCCACTAATTTATTATTTCATTTTATTTTATTTTTTGCTTTTTAGGGCAACGCCTGTGGCATATGGAAGTTCCCAGGCTAAGGTTTGAATTGGAGCTGCAGCTGCCAGCTTGTACAACCACAGCAACTCAGGATCCAAGCCGCATCTGCAACCTACACCACAGTGCACAGCAATGCCGGATCCTTAACCCATCAAACAAGGCCAGGGATTGGACCAGCATCCTCACTGATACTAGTCAGGTTCTTAACTTGCTGCGCCACATCGGGAATTCCTCATTCATTTATTCATTCAACAAACTACTATTGTGGTCATAAAGTGACAAAATAATCAATTTCAGACATGTGGCTGTAATCACCTATGTAAACACAGACAAATTACATCACCTGTGTAAACACAGACAAAACACATCACTTATGTAAACACAGACAAATTACCTAACCACATGAATGCCAGCATCTTCAGCTATAAAATAAAACTCCATTATGGATTAAAGAATGTTGCATTTGGAAAGTGCCTAATACAGTGAGAATATTAGATACAATATGTGTTCTTCAAATAGTAACTTGGCTTAAAGTCAGTTCTTCATTAATTATAGACTGTTTAATATTTAAATATTTGCATTAGTAATACACTAGTATTGTTTAATTTTTTTAAGGTGCAGGAAAGTATGTAGTAAAAAGTCCCCCTCTGCTTCTATAACTCATTATCTAGCCCTTTCAAGGGTTGGGGTGGGGAAGGGGAGTGTTCCCAGTTCCTTCATAGTTATTCAGAATATTTTGTGCATGTGGGAGTAAACACAATATAAACTATTTTACGTTCATATACTACGTATAGGATTGTTTTGAATTTATCACCTTCCTTTTTTCACATAGTAACATATCTTGAAGAGTGTCTTCAAACTGTTTTTTACAGCTACGTAATGTTCTATTATGCACAAATCATAAATATAACACAAATTGTATTTAGTTATTGCAATTGGAAAAATATTTGAAAGTTTTATTAATGGTTGCTTTTGGGCCCTAAGCTGACAGCTGTTATAGATGATTAACTCCAGAAAGAGAAAGCCTCCATCCTCTCCCAAGTACTACCAACTGGAAAAACAGTTTTGCTGTTTTGCATAGAAGCAGTAGAGAAAATAAGGCTAACGTCAACTCCAATACACTCAAAAATTGACTATTTAAAATACCAACAGAATTGTGTATGCCTTTACAAAAAGGTATGTCTTTACCCAGAAAAAAATAAGCACAAATGAGTGAAAATAGAATACTGAATTTAACATGTACCTGATTTTTTTTAAGTCAAGCTCTCTAGTTATATCTTCTCAATACACAGTGTGTTTCTACTAGTGTGTGTTCTTAAAGTTTATATTCTTCTCTATTTCTGCTTAAAAGTCCACTATGTAAGGTATGATGATTATTAAAATTAGTCTCTATCACATACACAATAAAACAAACTAGATATTTTCACATGCACTGTTTAATTTTAAAATATACACATTTTCTTTTTTCTACTCTTGGCTTTTAAAGGTTAATATTAAGCTAGATATATTAACACCTATGGAAATCTCCAACCCCACAAACTCCAAATAATTTTAATATTTCTAAATATAACATACAATTTATAGCTCCTAATTTTCTAGGTCTCACAACAGGATAGTTTTTTTCATTAATTCCTTGCCTCCAGCTTATCTTCAAACATATTTCCATTTTACTTAATTGTATTTAAAAGAATCCCTTTAACACTAGGGTAAACCTCACACAAACCAAATCATTTTCATGGGGCTTACTTTTTAAAAAAGAAAATAAAAGTTCAAATGGCTTTTAATGTTAATATTTAACTACTTTATAAGTTATTTGTATAAATAAAATTCATTTCTTCTCTGCCAATATTCAAACAAGTAGATGTTTATTGTATTTATACCCAATTGATAAAATGTGAGTGATATTGGGTTATCTCAGTTAGTTGAGTCATTACAATGGAGATCATGAATAGAGCCATGTTAGAATAATATTCATAGGTGATTTTGAGGGAAATAGATTAATTTTCCTTAATCTCACCATCAGTACAGTTTACCATCAGCCCCATTTAGTAAGCAAATATCTATGTCCATAAATAAGCACACACACATACACACACACACACACTCCATTGTGCCTTAATAAAGTTGCACTAAATAAATAACTATGGGTAGAGGAAAGAACGCAAACACAAGATACTTCAGATAAATTACATTTGTAAATGAAATAGGAAAATCTGATAGCCCTTTCCTCAGTCTTATAAATATTCTGTTTCAATTCACTCATGGAAAGAAGTGATACGGAAAAACGAATTCAGATTATGTGATTAGTAGATTAAAAACCACAAAGATTCATCAGAAATAAAAACAAAACTGAAACAGTAAAAAGGTGTGATGCATTCTACATTTACACAGGAGGATTTTCATTTTTTAGGAGAAATGTGTTGTGAGTTTCTTTACTTAGCTTTACTTTCTTTACTTACACAGGAGGACTTCATTTTTTAGGAGAAATGGGTTGTGAGTTTCTTTACTTAGCTTTCCAGATATAGACATTAATTCTAGAAGCTAGAGCAGATACCTTTGGTGGACAGAACAGATCAGGCCCAGGATTTGCAGATGGGATTTACACATTGATGTTAGCACTCAATGCCACCTGAATCTGTTTACCATTCTGATCTTTGATTTTCTTATCAGTAAGAGTTGGAACAAAACAATAGTTTTCAAACCAATGCAAGAGGTCTCATGAGCAGCTAGGCTTGAGATTTTCCACCTCCACAAACGTGAAATATTAAGCTCTTTTAAAAAAATCCCATTAATATATTTGCCTTTAAGTAAGATTTCTCTTGAATACAGATCTTGTCCAGTGAGACTAAAAATCATGAGACTAGATAAAGCCTCCTTCACTTATGGATCTAAATATTCTCTAGCTCTCTAATAAAACAAACTCATAGTTATGTACAAAGCAACATTTTGATTTATAATTTGGAAAACAGTGAGCTGAGTAAAGCAGAGGCCAAAGAACTTGGGAACATTAGCCCAATTCTTAACATCACGTTATCTTCGTTATCCTAATGGGTTTACAAAGTGTGAATTTTTATAAAATAGAGATCAAATTCCTCTTTTAACATCCTTCAGAAACTACTGGTTACTCTTTGGTAAAATTTATTCTCCATGGCCTAGAAAAGAGACACTTTGTGGCCTGGATCCTGAGGCCTGGCCCTATAATGCTAATATCCAGCAAACCCCACAAGGGCCCCAGTCTCCAACGTGCTCAAGTTACTGTGCTTATAGTTCTGGAACTCACGCTTTTTACTCATCTTCATACCTTCGCATATGCTCATACATCTTGTGCTTCTTCCTAAACAGTCCATTTCCCGGATTCCTCCCTTTTATTAATCAAGAAGTTTGTACCCTGACTCAATTAAGATTTTTGTTGTTTTCAGAAAACATCTTCCAACCCTCTTCTCCACAGGCTAAACTAGATGCCTCTCAAAGTGCCAGATGTATTTATCTGGCCAAGTGCCTATCTTTCTGAGTTGTGACTTTCTTAAAATTGTCTTTCTCCACCCTATGCTGGGACTCTTAAAGTGAATGAAGAAATAAAGTTCTGAAAATATTATATTATAATCAATTAGCCAAGGAATAAATGTTTTGTGGGGCTTTTATACTCATAGCCCACCAACTGCAATAGTTCTTATCTGGAACATAACCATGTACCTATCAATTCTAGTATACACATCTTTTTTAACATTTTAATATTTCTAATATCTGGAAGCAACATACCATTGGTATTATTGATTGTCATTGTCTGTCCTTCAATAAAAATAAAAATAGCCACATCAAAACTTGCAGAATAAGTGTCAGTGCCTTGAAAGAAAATCTCACAGACAACTGTGAATCATTATTTTACCCCTAGAAACCAGGAGGGAAGGGTTGGGGATGGGTGAATGAGAGAATGAGAGGTGTGTGCCATTTTCGCTGAAGGTAGAATCAAAAGTAGCCCAGCTTCAGATAACTACAAAATTGGTTTAAGAGTCCTGCCCTTATGGCACTTAGTTCTTTCTTAAATATTTCAAAGTATGTACTTGAATGAAATATCCTTCAATGAAGAATACATTGTATGGGATAAAGTGAACAGCAGTATTTTCAATAGAAAAGAGATTCTAAACATCAATAACTTAAATCCCTTATCCAATTGATTTTGCTCACCTCTTTTACATATGCTCAAAATAAATACTTATGTCTAAGTAAATGTAAAATGGGTCCTTCAATAAGTATAAAGTAAAAATGTAAGTTATAAGAAAGTACTATAAGAAATCTAATTAGTGGCTTTCTCCTTTGTTGGTGGTATATAAAATAATGGTGGGATTTCCAATTAGTGGTGTTTTAGATTTAGTTTTATGGAGTCAAATATGGGACCAGGCAATGAGTCAAAATCTAAAATTTAGGCACTTTTGCTATTTTAGGGATTTAGTTCACAGCTTGAGTTTATATAAAGTTATACTTTGTTAAATTACTTTCTCCTAGATTCTTATATTTAAACTAAATGATCAGCGAGACTACATAGCTTTTTTTTTTTTTTACTACTCAAGAGATTGTAGAGATAACATGTTGATATCAAATTTTGACCAACATTTGAAACTGTAGTGTAAAAATAAATGTGCCAAAGTGAAAAGTTTACTAGACAGTAGCATGAAACAGTACACTTACATTTTAGGTATTAGTAATTCACATCAATACACCTGTGCACATATCCAATTCACTTTATTTGTCCAAATCTGCTTTCATTTCCTGACCACCAGTTGACAAAATCCATTTTCTGTAGTCTTTTAATGCCTTAGTTTATTTGCCTTTCAGCACAGGGATAATTCACTGGCAGTGAATAACTGGGATAGAAACTGTGGTGTGTTTCTCCTAAGCATATGCTGTGTGTGGTACAGCACTTTATGTCGTGATGAGGATACATTCAATTCAACTGATGCTGCCTGCCATTTTTTCCCTCCTCTAAAAAGGAAGTGGCTTTCAGATATAAAGTATTTAGAATGAAATTTTAAACAAAAGTAACAAATACATGTGATGCTTGCCTGATAAATATGCCTTGGTCTTTTCACTCTTAGCCTATGTGATTAATAATTCAAAGTTTGCATTAGGATTAATTTTGCCAGAAATATTTCTAAATAAGGATATTATAAATAAAATGTTCAAGTACCCCAATGTTTGCACACTTTATTATCAGAAAGAATGGCAAACAAATTAATTACTATAATAGCTAAAACTCATAATCCAGATTGCAGAAAGTCTCAGGGATTGTGTGTATATGTGGGGGTGGGGGGATGAGAGAGACTTCACAGGAGGAAAAACAGCCCATCTTCAATAAGAACCTAATTACCCAGAGCTGGTTCTTTAGTAAGGTCAGCAGTGGACCAGTTTTATAGCCAGGAAATAGCTTTTCTTTCCTGGAGATTCTGACTTTCCAGATTCCCACAACTCCTCTGTATACCAGTGTTGCCTTTCAGCTTGTATCAACACACTAACCCCAAATGTTTTATTTAACTTCAGACAGAGAAGGGATTTGATTCAGTTTAAGAGTTTAAGATCTGTATTTTCCTCATTTTTACCATATTTCACATTCCGTACTTCACATACACTGTGCTTATTGCTAAACTTTTGATATTTGTTATGATTTAGACATACACTGTTTGTTATTAATAGAAAACATTACATTGATTTTTTAGATTATTGTGTGTGTATTCAGAAATACACATATATAACATATGAGCTGTCTCTAAATGTACTATGGATCTCTTTTGAATGATAATTGAAATAGTAAATTAAATGTGTATAAATCCTACTGACTTTTATCTTGAAAAATAAGTTCTCCAAGAATAAACTTCTTTATTTAAGATATATAATCTGAGTTAACACATAGTAAATACCATTATAGGTTCCTTGTATGCCAAATTATTTGATGCTGACAGCACATTTATGTTATGTTAAGGAAACTGAGATGCTGGGAAACACATTGTTAGTAAGTAAAAACCCTGGGATTTGAATACAACTAGTCTAATGTGGAGTCTTGCTCTTACCAAATCTATTGTAGAGGATCTTAGCTATTCTGTACTGGGTCTCAACTTCTTGTTTGGCTTTCGTCCAGTTACTAAACATCTCATGTTCCATACTTTCATATAAGCAAACATGAAAGTTAAAGTAGGACTTTTATAAGGTCCGTTTTACCTTCCAACTTTAGAGCCAAGGGCTTGAGAAGTTGAGCAGCAGAAACGGGGGCGGGGGGGGGGGGGGAATGAGGGCGCGACAGCTCAGAAAAGGAAACATTTACGTTTGAGGAAAGATACTCTTGCTCCATCAAAGATTTTTCAAATAAGCATTAACCAATTGAATAATTATATACTGACTGGCTTCTAAGGGCTTGGCCAGAAATAGATGAAGAGGTATACCAGATTTCTACCCACTAAGAACTATTATTCCAATATATATCAGACAAAGTATAGTATTATAAGTTATTTCCCAAACATAAGCACTAAGCACAGTGGGGATACCCAGAGCAGTCACTCAAACTTGAGGGAAGGGTCAATGCATTTAATTTATTTTCCTTGTTCTGACTTTGGGAGATGTACTTATCCTATGTGACCATGTTCTTGGCTCCCTTTTCAGTATGTAAACCATGGTGACTCAAAACAATGAGTATATATTTGAACAAATTAAACTATATCCAAAGTTAACAATCTACAATTTTATTCCATAGTCAATAGTGGAACGCTAAGTGTGTGGGAAACATATTTTAACATTATTTTTCTTACATTGTCACATTTTTCAGGAAAATGGTTTTTGTATTTCAGATGGGGACCTTAATTTATTACAGCTACTACTATGGGAACCAGAAAATCTTAGGATCTAATGTACATCTGTGTAAGTGATGTAATTATAGCATTTACAAAATATAATATTTAAAAAATTCTATTATCATGTTTAGTAATTTTAGTGCTAATATAAAGTCCCTAAGGTGAGCATTATTAGAATTTGAGAAGTAAAATTAACAATACCTCTATTTCTGCCTTTATTTTGTACCAATTGAGAGGCAGAATAGGGATCTAGAAGACAGAAAGAAAATGCCAGTATTAGGACTAATGGAGATTTTGGACAACATAGCTTACAGAGATGGAAATGATGAGTTGTGTGGTTATTTCCCGAGATGTTACTGAAGAATTCAAGCATCATATGAGAATATAGACTAAAGAACTCTAATATTTCTTCCAACTATGTGAGTGAGTTAATCTCAGCCCAAAGTGTTCACAGGACTATTTTATATCCTTCATATTCATGAATAAATTAGCATGCTTTTCTGGAACACCTGGACACTTAGTAAAAGAAAATAAGGAGTACATAAACAGGAGCTCCTGTCATGGCTCAGAGGAAAACGAATCTGACTAGCATCCATGAGGACACAGGTTTGATCCCTGGCCTGGCTCAGTGGCTTAAGGATCTGGCATTGGTGTGAGCTGTGGTGTAGGTTGCAGATGCCGCTCAGATCTGGCATTGCTGTGGCTTTGGCATAGGCCAGCAGTTACAGCTCTGACTGGACCTCTAGCCTGGGAACCTCCATATGCCTCAGGGGGAGCCCTAAAAAAAAAGAAGACAAAAAAAAGAGTACATAAATAATCAACAAAATATCTAAAAAAAAAAAATCAGCATAAAGAGAATCTTTACCATCAAGCAGTTTTCATTTAAGTCATAAAGAATAGGATATTTTAAAAATAATTAAAAATTTCAGATTCAATCAAATGTACTGACTTGAGGAACAAAAGAACGTTAATAAAGACAGAAATTATGGTGATCTACAGTAAAATGAGAGGCCTTAGATTGGATAAGAACTTCTATTTAAAGGATTCACGAGTTCTGGGAGGGAAAAAGAAAATACTTAACAGAATAACAGAACAAGTGCACAGATATGCAGATACTATGTGCTCACTGTGTACTTGCTGAATCAGTCAAGTGATACTTGCGTGAAGAGGGAATGATTTAAGGCTGAAATAGAGAACACATGATGAGGACAAAGAGAAGTGACCTGGATTATGTGAGATAGACATGAACTAACATGTACTTAAGTGGCAGGAAGAGATGACCCTTTTGGTATTCCTGAGTAAGATTTTACATTAAAAAAGTTATTTAGCAGTATTATCCAAGAGGGGAGAAACTAAGGATAGAATAAACAATAAAAAGGCTGTATTAGGAATGCAGGTCTGAAATAATGAGGACATAGATTAGAAGGGCAGCAGCAGTATTTATAGAAAGGAAAGAGTAAGTAAATCTGAGAGACCCTTACCAGGGCCAAGAGACACTACATAGGGTATAGTAGCCTATGCTTAGAGTAAGTTTTAACTAGAATGTCTTCTTTATGGTTCAAGTCCAAAGCTTTGGGGAAAATAGATAATGTATGAATTTAATAGAAAGCTAGAGATGCAGTTCTGGATATTTTTCTAGGTTTTGAAAAGTGCAATCTTGTTTAGACAGAGCAAAAAAGATTTCTCTGCCCAGGAAGAGGATTTGTATATTTTCTGACTCCTTTTTCTTCCAACTAGTTTTAGTACTATGAGTGCAATTATAACCAAATGGGGAAAGAGAGACAGGCAGTATGCCTGAATCCAGATTGAAAAGTGATCAGTGGCTCTAGGAGTAGCAGAAGGTTCTAACTGTCTTTTCAAAGTGGATGTAAGACTGAGGTATATGTCCTTTAGAAATAGGGATGCCTATAATTGTTCAAAGGATAGTTATACTCTTTCATGGGGAGACAGAGTGTGGGAAGCAATAAACTGTCTTTTCTTTTTAATTTAAGCAAGTATAAATGGTGCCTGATGATCTACAATTCTTAAGTACTTCCTTCTCACCATACCACATTGTTCCCTATCTTGTGGTTATAGTTATGATACCTCCCTATGCTATCACCACATATATCTGACCAAAATATTCATACTGGATCTGCTTTTTCTTTAAATCTATCAAAAATATATTGTAAGGTACTGCCTCCTTTTCTAAGTGCAACCTGGTTGTGTTTGCATAGAAAGGATTTTATCTTGTCTCAGACAAAACAAATGCATCTGCAAAGCCATTAGCTTTCAAATAAAAGAAACAATGCTGGGTTTCAACCCTATGCAATTTTGTAACATCCATGCTTGCATTACATTACTTACTTTGAGCTTGAAACATAATTTGTTTATTCGTTCACAATTATATGTGAGTAAAGTGTTAATTACTTCTAACTGGTTAAAATGTGATGTAATAGATTTTAATATTTTCAACTTTTATTAATAAAGTTTAAAACTGGAGGAAACAATTTGCTGTGTGTATTTTTTTCCATTGTTCCATCTGCTGACTAAATTATGCTAATAAGACAGTAGATCTGTATAACCATCACTGGGCATCATTTTGCAATAAACAGAAACAAAAGTCTATCAATTTGGTATTGTCAATTTGTGTTCTCATAAATGACAATAACAACAAGGAGCAGGGAGAAAAAAGGTGAAAAATTTGTGGTTTCAAAATTGTCTTAGCTGGGCTGTTATTTTGGAGCTCATTGGTAAGGTCAGCTGATGCAGGATTTCAAAGGCAATTAGAGTAAATCAAACTGCAGAACATCCCCTTGGGCTGGTTTGAAGATACCTCCAAAAGATGCTCTTTTTTCCCCCTAACCCTGGTTGCTGCCACATCTAGCAGCTGCTTTCTTTTTGACAATTCGTCACTCCTGAAAAATGTTTGCAAGCAGTTTGGATAATTTCCAATTCATTCTTGCAGGAAATGAGGATTTGCTTCCTCACTTGGGATACCTGCTGCTAGGTTTATTCACTAATAAGCATGATAAATGTTTTAGCCTTTGATCAGTGCTAATTTAACAAGTAAGCTCCCCAGAAAAAAAGTCTTTGAGGCTCAGGGGCTCAAGACAGCACATGAGTTGGAAATATGATTGATTGTGTTGCTGTGAGAAATTTCCATAAAAACTTTTATCACACTGCTATGTTCTGAACAATTAAATAAAAAAAATGAAAGATAGTTACCCTCCAAAGAAGGACAGAGGCAGCCCAGCAAACTTCACAAGACATTTTTTTTTTTTTGAAAACTGTCTCAGACTAATTTTCCAGAGAAATATCAGTTCTCTTTTTTATTAATTTTTTTTTCACATTACTTTATCCCTTTTCTTCTCATCCTGACTCATCTTCACACATGATTCTTTTTTCTACCTTCCTGGCCAGACCTATAAAATTAATATTTTAAACAAACTTTAACATGAAGTATATTATGAAAACTGAATGAACGAAATGGAAGAGAATTGGACATCTGGGACTTATGTATTTGAATCATTTCCTGTCAAAGGGGCTGACATAATCTAATGCCTAAGTATGGAAGTTCTCATTTGTTAATTGAAGAGTAGTCCACATGACCAATAGTGGACCAATATTGTCCACCGATAGTGAACAAACACAGAAAAAGGCCAAGTTCCTTTGGTTACCTACCAAATTCTGAATTCTCCCCAGCATGAGACTGTAGAGTTTTTCTCCACAATACAAATAAATTATGTTTGCCGTTAACCATGAAGAAGTAACAGTGGACTGCCTACTCTCTGAATCAGTTCTAAGTACAACAAAGGCTGTATTATAAACTGCCCTTTTTATCATTTCAAAATACCTAACCTGAGTGAAATTAAAGGTGCACAAACAAATGAGTCACTCCTTGCCATTCAATACACTCAACAAAATGCTCTCTATGGAGAAATAGGCATATAGATACAGGTGTGGGTAAAACTTAGTTAATAGTAATAATCATTTTCTGTTATGAAGGTTTATACTACAGGTGACAGTTAGGAAGTAATTTTATTTTAAAAGAAGAATTTGAAAAAGAAGAATGAGAAAGAAAATGTGCCGATGATCCAATGATACGAGGGTAGCTAAAAATATTAGGACAATACAGGTACTGTTTACCATTTATGGATGTATGTGTGTGTGGTAAAAGTTTAACAACACAGAAAGATAGTGGTTGCCTCATGCAAAAAAGGAGAGAAGAAAGTCAATGGGATCAGAAAGTGTTATAAAGGGGACTCTTCCTATATCTGTATTGTTTTATTTGAAGGTAAAAAAAAATGAGAATATTTAATGTTTATTAGGTCTAAGTATTCATTAAATTTCTTACTGAACTTTCCTGAAGATTTGAAATATTTCATGATATATTAAATGTTCAATTTATTATAGTTTATGTAGTAATTACTCTAAGTTGAAAGCATAAAATGCTGGTAGACTATTAGATTGGGGAAATGCTCTAAATTGATTTCATTTCCTTCATTGATTTGACAATATTTAATCTTTAATGGGAAAGATGGAAATATATATGTTTAGAAGTTTTAAGTTGAAAACACTTTTTTTGGTGATCTGTTTGCCCTAAAATATGAAATATATATATATATATATATATATATATATGTATATATATATGTATATGTATCTACATATAAATATGTATATATAGCCTTCAAAGAGAAATACAGAGTAGTGTTCCAGGCTCATATTATGACATTGTATAACAAAACAAAACAAAACAAAAAACTTTTTAGAAATGAAGACATGCATAGCCTGGATGAGAAAATGTAATTTTAAGGGGATATAAAGTCGCTAAAAACTTTCATGAAGTATGTGAGGCTTCAAATGTGGAAAAGTGAGCAGAACAACTTTAAGTATATCTTAAGTATAAAATTAACACCAGTTGGGGACGTTACAATCAGAAACATTTTGATTTTTCAGTAAAACTACAAGATCATTCCAGTTATGCAATAGGATATTTTGCCTTATGAATTAGTGACTTGTTAGAAGTGTCCATAAGTATACTTCACTTTGTGAGAACTTTGCATTCTGAGTCTCTGAGTCTAGATAATATTCATTTATCTAGTAATAGCTATAGTATGTAGTATTTATGATGTTATTATCATAAATTGCAGTTAATTTGTTTTATAAGATTATGTTCTTACACTTTCCACCACACTCATCATACATTTCTAAGTAAACTGAGCTGCTCACAGCTAATATGGAAGGAAAAGCCTAGGAGATACCACTGAAAACGTATCCACTAACCATCATTAATTAGAGCAGGAGATGAATAAATTAGAAAGAATGTTTTAACTGATAATGCCATGCCTTGTCATTTTTCTTGTTTTCAACATTAACACTGGTGTGTGTGGGGGGGTATATGTATATATACATGCATATCTATTTTAAATAGGTATATTTATTTTTGGAAAATAGATTGGCTTTATTTATTTATTTATTTATTTGGCTGCACCCATAGCATATGGAATTCCTGGGCCAGGGATCAAATTCAAGCCAGAGTTGCATTCTATGCCACAGCTGCAGAAATGCTGGATCCTTAATTTACTGTGCCAGGCTACGGATCAAATCAGTGCCTCTAAACAAGCAAGCCAGATTATTAACCCACTGAGCCACAGCAGGAACTTCTAGATCTGTTAATGTAAATTATTTAAAACCATGCCAATAAATACGTAGAGTCAAATTCCACAGCACAGCTAGTGGAGTTAAAATAACTTAAAAAGAATGTCCATATGTCACTTGTACTTCCTACTGGGCCTTTCATCACTTATAATGGAGCAGTGGAACTCTTCAAGTCTAGAGCCATGATGCGGTTCCCTTACTGCTAAGTAGCTGCATGTATCTCACACAACTCTCTTAGACAACTCATCTATCCCCACCAATTTTTTCTCTCTTTCTGATCACCTTTTATCTGTCTCATTTGCTGCTTTATATTCTTTCAGTCTCTTAAAAACAGAAAGAAGGTTTCAAACCTGTCTTTGGCACTTTGGCAAACCCATGGACTCAATGGTTATCATTACATACACAAAATTTGAACAGAAAACACAAATCTAATCCAACTGAACTTCAGCATTCCACTTTCAAATTTCCTATCAGAACTTCAAATTCATTATCCAAATGTTGCTCACAGCCTGTCCTCTCAAGTTGACTTTACACTTGCTTTGCTCCTTTTATTGTTTCGTTTCACTTCCAGAATATCTGAAACTTTCCCATCACTCTTGCCCCATAATACCCAGGTTTCCCATTTCTACTCATTCTACATTGTTAACATCTCTAACACTCATTTCACCACTCAAAACTATTACTCAAGTTCAAGTCCGTATTACCTTTCAACTTTTTTAACTGATTTCTATGAATCAATTTATCTCTTCATTCTTATTATAACATTCCCCTGCTCTAATTATAAGATTCTTTCACAATACTCCTAAAGAGTACTTCTGATCATATTAATTCCCTGTTGAAAAAAATTAATATATCTTCTCTGCATAGAGAATGAAACACAAGATCTTTGACTTGGGTCATTAAGTCTTTCAAAATTATTTGTCCCAAATACATTGCCAAACACTTTTAAGTATTCTATAATGTACTCCATATAGTTTTCTCTCCCTGTGTTTCACTTAGTATCTTTTTTCTCTTTCTCTCCTTTATTACATGATTAAAAACCCAAAGCAAATGTCTCCTGAGTAAGCAGTTTCCTTTAAAGTTGTCAGGGCTAATCTCTCCAGCTTAAGAAATTCTACTTAAATTGCATGTATGCATATATATGTTACAGTTTAGGAGATTTTATACATATACATAAACAAAAATATATGTATATATGTGCATATTGCATATAAACAAATAAGTATATATGTGTATAAATGCTTGATCAATATTTAAGTTAATGTGGTAATAAAATAGATAAAATACAGCCAAACTATGAAATTTTAGGTTGCAAAGTATTTGCTAGACAAGGATTTTGCCTTTAAAATGATTTATCGTAGCGAGATTTGGGTTTTCCAAGTATTATTAAAATTTTATCTCTGAATTATGATAGCCTTCCAATTGCTAGAGGGTTAGAACTTAATCTCACAGACCCCTCAGTGTAAACCCTCCACACGGCCAGTGAACAGAGGTAGAAAGGCACTAGAGGTTCATTACATGAACACTTTCATATGTGTCCTGGGATCCTCCTGAGAAGCTCAGCAGCAAGGTGGCTAATCCTGTTGTAAGAGCTCATTGACACCAGATGCTGCAATTGAGATGAATTTCCAAAAGGTTAATGAATTATACACACGACTATAAATAGCAGCATGTTTTTTCTTCAGCAACAAGTTTTTCTGTAGTAGAAGAGACTTCAAATCAGTACTTTCCAGTGGAGGTCCTCTATGAAGGAACTTTAAGAATTTAGCTCTAAGGAGGCTTTTGATTCAACAAGCATTTGATGAGAAGTGAATGCATTTCATGACTGTCAATCACTGATGGTGAAAAAAGTAAAGATTTCAAATCTGGAGACCTTTATTTATCCTGAAAATACTTAGGAGTTTATCTTACTAAGCTCAAGTCTTTTGAGTACAAATTCACCATTTCATAGTTTATTCCACATTGAGGCTAAGGAGTGAGATACTGTAGTTTAGAGATTCTCAAACTTGAGAGTGCATCAGAATTATTTGGAGGGCTTGTTAAAACGTCACAGCAGAGGGAATGGGTATTCCCAGAAGTTTTTTTTGGTGGAGGGGAGTCTTTGGTGGGTTCCTACAATTTGCAATTCTAGCATGCTTTTACATGATACTGATACTGCTGGTCTGGATACTACACTTTTACAAGCACTGTTCCAGCTATTTCATCCTTAATCTCATATTGAAACTACCTAGACAGCTTTAACATTACCACCTCTCCACATCTCCCTTCCTACTCTGCCCCAGGTATCTGAGATTCTGGAATGGTATAGGTTATGTCCTGCATGGGATTTTTTTGTGTGCGTGTGTCTTTTTAGGGCCATACCTGTGGCATATGGAAGTTCCCAGGCTAGGGGTTGAGTAAGAGCTGTACCTAACAGCCTACGCCACAGCAACAGCAGATCTGAGCCATGTCTATGACCTACATCATAGCTCATGGCAATGCTAGATCCGTAACCCACTGAGTGAGGCCAGGGATTGAACCTACATCCTCATGGATACTAGCTGGGTTCGTTACCACTGAGCCACATTGGGAAATCCCTAAGTGAGAATTTTTAGTGTAGGTGACTCATAGTTGCAAGTAAAATCACTAGCCTCTGAGGGGTTATTTCAGGTATAGATTAGTAAATCAATCTCAGGTGTTGAACAATAGGGACAAGATATGACTTGGAAAAATCAAGAGAATTGTAAATGGCAGCTTATTGTTATTCCACAACAGCAAAGCCCTTTGTGGGGCAATAAAAACCCCAAAAGAAAATCACACTATGTGTATGGAATGGTTATGGCTAATATTATAAATATCTTTACAGCCTCTAGTAAAATCAAACATACACTCAACATCTGAGCAGGAATTCATAGAACCAAGTTTTTTTAGATCAGTACTTTTCTCACCTAGAGGTGTTTTTAAAGCACAGAACTATCCCCAGAGCTCCTGGGAGTGGGGCCCATGAATTTCATTTATATTTCTAAAAATGTCCCCAGGGATTTCTAGTCAGGTATCATATTCTGAGGACAATTACTTTGGCATCAGAAGTTCAGCAAGACTTGCAGTATATAGGCAGCTCTTTACATGTCGAACAATCAGAGAAGTTATCTTGGAGATCATTCTGAACTGACTTCAGGTGAACTAGGAATCATTGGTGAAGGTCATGGGTGTGACCCATGATAAGATAAAGACATTATATACTAACTATTTCTGTATTAACTAAGTATGAGTTTATTAAAACTTATGTGTCATATACTAAAGTTTTTCTCTTAAATTATTGGAAAAAGTATGCCAAACACATCATATATATTAAATGATTTGAAGAATTTGAATTTAGCCCAGTTCACTTTCTTAACTTTTCAGAAATGATCTGGATTCATTCCAGCCAAAGAAAGAGATGTCTAATGACTATTGGTCTTCACCACTGTCATGCTATCAAAACAACAATAGATCTTTTTGGATATCTATTATTGAAATATCTAATTATTTCAATAAATTTACACTGAAATCTTTAAGAAGCCCCAAATTTGAGAACTTCTCTTTATCACATAATTCATCCATTCATTAGTCAATGAACCAGACATTCTGATAATCATTAATGATAAAATTGTCAAAAAATAGAAGACATTATGCCTTTCTTCATAGAAGTTAAGGGTTAATGGTGAAGATATGCATTAATCAACTAAGTGTATCATTAAAACCTATAGTATTGCAATGAGAAAGGTTTATAAATCATTTACATGTGATTAAGAGTGTTTGAACACTCACAAAACCATCTTGTGCTAAAGCTAGACAACATTAAGGAGATAAGAACACACAAGAGACCCACTCTTTATTTGAGTAACAGGCACACCAGTCTAATAAGGTTCAAATCTATACCTCAACAAAACTATAAATCAGTATGTGTCATTGACCTTGAGGGAAAAGTCCTAGTGACTGTAGCTATGGATATTAAAGCCACATAGCCAAAGTGATTTTTAAAGGGATTTTGCAATCTTATTTAAAATTATATTTTATCAGTGGGAAATTACTCACTGATAAAAGAAAAAAAATTAATGTTTTATCAAGTTTTTTAAATCAAAATCATGATATATGATAGTGACATTTTAGCATTAACAATGACTAATTTAGGTTATATAGTTTTAATCCAGGTTATGCTAATAGCTGTACTCTAAATATAGTCAAGGATCCCAGGAAATATGTTGTCAAGTGATTTATTATGGAATATAGCAATAACTTTATGAATGGGTAATATATAATAAGATAGACTTACCTACCTTTCCCTACACACTTATTTCATATTTTGTAAAGTTTTCATTGAAATATAGTACAGATAGAAAATGGCATAAAATATAAATGGTCAATGAATTTTTACAAAATTCATTGACCATTTAGAAGATGAGATTTAGAAGATGATGCCAAAGTCTTTCCATTGTGTTGTATCACTTTACACTTCACACAACGAGTGTCTTGTGGCTTCATATGCTTTTTAATTCTCTATATTTTCTTCCATTTTAGTGATCCTGGTGAAGTATAATAGCAGCGAATTGAATTGTGATTTTAATTATTTGCTTTTGGATCTTCTTTCTTGTGTGTGTGAGTTTTTTTAAGTTTCGCTCTGTCTTTTACTTCTGGATTGGTAGGAGTTTAATAGGTAGGTTGGTAGAAGGCAACTGCATTGAGGGAAAAATACTGCTCTTTCTTTGAGCCTTCTTAAGTCACCAATTCGTCCCTCCAGACCCATGAATTCACCAATGTTTTGGGGTTTCACCATCCCATGAGATTTAGTAGTAATCTTCTGCTCTAGAAAAATCTCTGGTCCTTATTATTTACATAACATTTTGGTGCCATTAGTCTTAAAAATTTCTTGTAGCTTTTCCATTTGCTCTTAGTTGGATCATTGAGGTAGCAGAGGCCACACTATCCTACCTGGAAGTGGATGGTCATACCTAAACTTATTTATAAAACACATCAAATAGGATGTAAAAATAGCTATGTGAGAGACTAGGATTATCAACTAAATCTTTGAGTTGAAAATGATGAAGAATGCAATCTGAACTAAACAGCAATATTTAGGATAAAGAAGATAATTTAAAAAGCAAGCTTCTAGAGATTAGGTTACAATTTGAATTGTTTATGTTTTTGTTGTTGTGATTTGGTGTGTTTTTGAGAAGGAGAAAAACACAACAGCTATCCAGAAGCCAAGAGACTCAGTTCTTAGAGACTGTTCCATTAATAAAAAAACATCATTTCCTTTTCCTGTACCTCCATCTTGTTGACCTATAAAATGAGAACTTTTATGTGTGTGTGAGGTATACTTCACATACAATATTAGTTTCAGGGAGTTCCCATTGTGGCTCAGTGGGTTAAGAATGTGACTAGCATGAGGATGCAGGTTCAATCCCTGGCCTTGCTCAGCATTTCCATGACCCATGGTGCATGTTGCAAATGTGGCTTGGATCCCGCATTGCTGTGGCTGTGGTGTAGGCCAGCAGCTGCCGCTTTGATTGGATCTCCTAGCCTGGACACTTCCATATGCCCCAAGTGTGGCCCTAAAAATAAAAAAAAAATTAAAAATTTTAAAAAAAGGAAAAGGAAAAAAAAAACTAGTTTCAGGTGTAAAATATAATATTCAATATTTGTATATTTTGTGAAATGACCACAATAATCTAACATCCATCATCATACATGGTCACAATTTTTATTTTGTGATGAGAACTTTTAAGATATGTTCTCTTAGCAACTTTCAAATATGCAATATGGTATTATAAACTATAGTCACCGTGCTGTATTATTACATGCCCATGACTTTATTTTGGAAGTTCGTACATTTTTATTTCCTTCATTCATTTCACTTACCATCTCCTGATAAAATGAGAACTTTAAGCTAAATCATCTGGCTTTTTTTTTAACCTTCAAAAATTTCTGCATGGAGTTCCCACTATGGCATGGAGGTTAAGGATCCAGCATTGCCACAGCTGTGGCATAAGTCATAAGGGTGGCTCGTTTTGATCCCTGGTCCAGGAACTTTTATGTGCTGCAGGTGAAGCAAAAAAAAAGTTGGTTTCTGCAATACTTTCACATGTTTCTCACTTGCAACTTATTTTTGAGTCTAGATAACCAACTTTTAAATATTAGTTGTCACTTTAGGTAAAAGAAGATGCAAGTAAAGTAGTAATTATTCTCCAAATTCACTGCTGTTTTGATGTGACTGATAATGTAGTATATTTATTGTGGACATTAAAAAATATATAGAAATAGGATAGCCTAATAATTAAAAACAGTAACTCTAGAGCCAGAATGCTCAGGTCCAAATCCCATCTTCCACTTACTAAATATGTGAGCATGAGACAGTTGCCTAACTCATTTTATGAATTTTTAAATATATAAACAATTAAATATGATTGTTTATGTATAATTGTTTATATATAAGTTAATATATGCAAAATGCTTACAACTATGTCAAAGAACTAATATAAATTGTTTAAAAAAGAGATAAAAATTATGTGTGTGTACACACACACACTCACATTTTACATGATTCACATGAAAACTTCTTGATAATGAAAAGTAACTGTTCCTAATGGAAAATTCCATTTCCTGAGAAAATTGAACAATTGCATGTATCCATTGTTCTTAGAGGAACTTCACTAAAATATACCTATTTGGAGTAACTTCTCCATCAATCATCAGCGGGTCTTTGTTTTCTTAGCTGAGGATATGTCTCCACTGGACTCACAATGTCAGGGAAAAGGAAAAAGCAAAATTAAAATAGTCATTCTTCTGAATCTTCTGCTCTCAATACTGAGTAATCCTGAAATAATTTTTCCCCTTAGGGGAGAATAAAAAGTTTAGAGAGCTACTTTCATTATTTTTCACATCTGTCTTTCTTTTTTCAAGTCTCAGTCAGACCCCTAAACTAAAATCCAGAAATACATCAAGAAAAGCAGATCTGATGTTGGGAAGAAGAAGCCCTAAATCCTTACATCTATCCTCACTTCAAAATCCCCTGCAACGTTTCCCTTATCACTTGGCCTGCTTTAGTCCCTTGAAGAATTTGGCTTCACAGTCTGAAGAGTGATAAAGAAGGAACTGAGAAAGTTTTAGGTAGAATTGAAGCCCAGTCTGTATCATCTGAAGTACCATCTTAGAAACAAAGGCACCTTATTTGGTAGGCATTTTAAACTGATAGGCATTTTAAATTTTCTTTTTCAAACCAGCAAATTAGTGAGAACAGTCAATTTTTCTGTGGAAGTTGGTTTTATGTTTTTCCTTCAATTTCTGAATTTATTTTCAAATTTACCACAGGCAGTTTGAGATCAGTAGATTGAAACTTCATTTATGTGAACCTTACAGTCATGGTTGTTTAAATGGCTTGTCAGACCATTTCTTTGTTTCCCCAGTTTTTCTTTTCTTTTTTTTCCAGTTCTTATCCTCCAGCAGCCCAGGATTTTTCTTACAAAGTTTGTCACAGTACATTTCCATGTATAGTTAGTTTCTTCTCAGTTTTTCTCTAAGGATCAGTCACGAGTCTTTATCACAGAAACCTGTGTGGGTCTCACTTTCAGGAAAGAAGCTAAAAAGTTTGAATTTTCATTTACAGTTAAATTTGAAGGAAGAAATTTTTGAGATCCAGGGTAACAGGATTTTGTCAAGAATTTGATCAGATCATGCAGAATTCATATTAACTATTTTTTCAATTTTGATTTTTTGTTGATGAAGATTTAACTCTAACAAACACACTCCTTTAGAGCAGAGTACGCTGAACTTTTTATTATTATTATTATTTTGTCTTTTGGGGACTGCACCTGTGGCATATGGAGGTTCCCAGGCTATAGGTCCAATAGGAGCTGTAGTCGCCAGCCTACGCTGAGCCGCATCTATGACCTACACTCACAGTAACACCGGATCCTCAACCCACTGAGCGAGGCCAGGAATTAAACCCGCATCATCATGTATGCTAGTTGGGTTCATTAACCACTGAACCATGATGGGAACTCCCTGTTGGAAGTGAACTTAATACATAATATGAAATGGTAAGGGCACTGAGATGTCAAACTTATGAGGAATATTTAAGAGCAGATTGTCATAATATTGATATGCCACTAGATTCTCCTGGGATCATTTTAATCTTTCTTCAGGTACTCCTACTTCTAACTATCTGTGGCCTTTTGCTTTTATCACCCAACACCTGTGGCTTTCCTTCACCAGGTAGGTCTCAGGCTACTGGAACCAGGTTGCTCTTTGCTTCTCAAGTTTATAGATCTGGTGTTAGCTGGAACTCTTTCCCCCCCCCCCAGGTTTATTAGCCATTACCTAATTATTCACACATACAAGTTCATGAAAGGTCATCTCTCTTGCTTTATGATGCACAACTCTTAGCTTAATTTACGCTGTAGAGAGACCCTGCAGGTCAAGCTAAAGCTGTCCCTTCTAGAAGACCTTTCCTGAGATCCATCCTTAGTTGGCTTCCTATACCCTTGTCCAACTTGCCTCACTCTTACCATTTTCTCTGGATTGGTCCCACTTGCAATACACTTGCTACTCATTATTGTTATAGGTACTGCTTCTGGTTTACCCTACGTAACACACAGGACAAGACCATCAAAGTCATTCATACACATTCATTCAACAAGTATTTATTGAAAGCTTTTGTTGTACCAGGTACTGTGCTAATGTAGATAAAGTGCTGAAAAGAGAAGACTAGAGGAGAGAGACATTTAGTCAATAACTTCATATGTCATTAGTTAGTTGCTAATTATTGTAAATGTTATTTAACAGAAGAATGTGTGGCTTTCTAAGTAGCATTCATCAGGGGTTTTAATGGACAGATGTGGGAAAGGTGGATAGAAGCTACAAAAAGAAAGATTTCAGCTCAATATAAGAAAGTTTGAGCCCTGTCCAGAGGCAAAAAAGGGCTCCTGTGAGAGATGAGGACTCCTCATCAATGGAGGTATCATCTTAGAAGTTATACTTAGGCATCATTCAGTGTTTTATCCATTAGAATCAAACCTCTGTTGGACTAGACTAACTAGATGAAGCCTTAGAGCCTGACTTGACTCATTGTGGTGACATTACATGGTGTATTGGAGAAAACAAAAGGACAACTCAGAATATACTGAAGGATTTCAGTTTTGAGTCTGGAAGTAAATAAGGGTATGTTCAGTAAAAGAGATGACTGTCAGAAAATATTAAATAATCTTCTCATACAGTCTTTGCCAGATTCAAAAGTAAATTTTTGCTGTTATCATAGACATAAGTCAAATTAAAACCTATACTCACTTGTAAAGGTGTTTTCCCTATATTCAAATTTATGGATGTAACAGTGACTTATAAGATCCTGATGCCATGATGGGAAGAAGGGCAATTTGAAATCTGAGAGCATTGATCTTATTATATAAACCCCATTTCAGACAAATCACTCTCTTCTGCTGAACATTCATAGTACATGAATTTGAATGGACTATGACAAGTCTTAAGTGCAATGGGGCAGATGACCACTTTGGGTTTTCAAGCATATTTAAACTAGAAATAGCCTGATATATACTCATATTCCATATATGGAAAGAGAAAAAAATATAAAAATTAATAAATCATGTCAAATGATAATCATGTAAATTTTTCTGTTATTGGTATGTAAGTTTCTTGAGAGAAGAAACCATGTCTATCTCAATTTTTTTTTTTTACTATACTTCCAATACCATAACAATGTTTATCACAAAGTTGGTTAAAAAAATTATTTGGAAATTAACATAAGATAAAGATTTATGAATTAAGTGGCCTGAATATATACACACATATATATAAATGGGGGTACTTTTATAAGTGGTAGTTCATCTTCATGACTGAGTTTTATTTATTTATTTTTAGAGTAATTATTTCCAAATTAGCAGGAAATTTTCCAGGTGAGAGTTTTAATGTCCAGAGTTCCTATAGTGACTCGGTGGAAAAAAATCTGACTAGCATCCATGAGAACTGCAGGTTCGATACCTGGGCTCACTCAGTGGCTGAAGTATCCAGTGCTGATGTGAGCTATGGTATCGGTCACAGATGCAGCTCAGACCTGGCATTGCTATGGCTGTGGCATAGGCTACCCGCTGCAGCTCTGATTGGACCCGTAGCCTGGGAACCTCCATACACTTCAGGTGCGGTACTAAAAAGACAAAAAAAGAAAAAAAAAAGAATATTAATGTCAGCTTCCTGTGATTGATGTTCCACTTTCAGCTAAAGTCACAATAAGAACAATCTTTTATCACATTTTCTTATATTTTATTGGTACAAGGTTTTAGATGTTTTAGAATAAGAAAAACAACATAAAACACTCAATAAGTAATTGAAAATTTCTAACCAAATGGCTAAGGCCTAAAAGTTCATAATTGGATAATTTCTGCATTAATGACATTTAGGCATGCTTCACAGCATCACTGCCCCCCCCAGTGTTTTTATACTCCATCCTTTGTCACCACCTCTGGAGCCACCATGATTTTGTTCTAGTATAAATCATGCCTTTAGGTGGACTAGATTATGTTGATGAGTTCAGCTTGAGCTAGATTTATGAAGTGACACAAAGTTTGAAATCTTAATTGATTCTAGTCCTATGTGTCATCTTCTATGAGTAGTTTTATAACATGATTATTGGGCAATAGTTCAGCCTTCTGATAGCCCCAGGAAATTCAATTCCACCACAATACAGCGGATTTGAAGAGTCTGTTTCATTAAAGAGTACCCTGAATATAAATGCATTTATTTTACTTTTTCTTATCTAAGAAACACTTCAATATCTATTTTTTTTTTCTCTTCTGCTCAATATTGTTCAAGCTTGAAGCACTGACTCACTAAAGGGTGATCTAGAAGGCGTCAGGCTCCATTGGACGAGATAAGTTCTGTACATCACTGATTACTACCCTGATGACTTCTTTATTCAGGCCCGGAAGTCAGATTTGCTTCTTTGTACAGAAATTACAGGACCGACAGCACACAATGAATCATGCCTAACAACATGCTGACAAGCTGGCAGGAGACAGCCTGTACAGTGACAAATACAGCTGACAACAAGTGTACACATCTGTTTGGTCAGAATTATGAGAAAGGAATACAAACAAGCAGAAGATGGGTTCTTTGGTTTTATAAGAGATTTAGAGGCTCTTTTCTTTCTATCCCAATAAGAGCAATATAAGGAATACATATTAGTCCTCAAGATTTATTTATTACAAGCAAAACCAGATTACAAATGGTCTGTGCAGATTAGCATTTTGATTATAAAACTGCTGTTCCAAATATCTGATGAACAGATATTAGAGCAGTTCTTAAACATACTGATTAAACACACATTGATGCTGCTATTTTTAACACATGCTTATATTCAGGTATAAATCAGGTTCCATATTCTTCCTTCAAGTGAGAAATATAAAATGCATGTATGCCCACCAGACTTTTCTCAGGGAGACAGAAACCCACATCCCTCATTTTGGTTCAATTTTGAGGATTAAATAAATTTGAAAAGGAGGTCAACAGATTCAAGTGCCATAATTAGGCTTTCAAATAGCTTATGCTATAAACAAAGTCTTTTACAAAACTTATTTCACAACCAGCTTACTACCTCTCCCTTTTGCATTTGTCTGTAACATAAAAGTTCTGCCTTCAATGCAATTAGTCCAAAGGACCAAAACTTCCTTAATTCCGGAAAAAAAATCATAATAAAAAATTTTATATCTTAATAATAACAAGAATAACAAGAATAAGAAATAAAAATAAAATGATAATAATAAATTTATTCAGAGTACTAAGAATCTCTCTCCCCCTTGCAAAAGATTATATATCAAATTGAAAATGATGGCAGCACAGATAAGTTTTATAAATGGTAAATGTTGCACTGTTTAGATGATTTAGGCAGAAAAAATATTTAGAAACTTTGGTTATTAGCAACTGGATTTTACCACAGTCATAGGTCTTGCTCTGAGTTATTTATTCTTATACATGTAGTTTTTTTTTTTTTTAATCAATATTATCCTGGATGGTCATTGAGGGTAGAGCTGCTTCTTTTCACATAGTAAATGCCTTTTAAGATCGGTCAAATGAAATGAAATTAAACTATAGTATGATGGGCCCAGAATTTTTTTCCTACCCTGAATGACCAAAACTCTGAACTTGGTCTTGGATGATGCTTCTTTGTTACTAATATCCTTAGAGAATAACAACTGGCAACAGAGAGAGATTCTGAATATCCTGAGCTGTCTGTAATAGAATCAGGGCTTTGTCCTCATTGCTATCATTGTTTTAAACTCTTGCTTTTGAAAATGGATGCTAGGAATATTACTTGGAAGCTTGAATAACATATATTTTTCAACCGTAGGTTGAAACCCAATCAGAATTGTTTATAAGCTGTTCCTCTTTCCCTCCAATGTGGAGACAGAGTGAATGGGTGAACTAGGCACCAGGGAAAGACTGATGTGTGGGAGCATGTTCCTCCTGTCTTTTTCACATGTTGAAGTGTAAAAGTTTAGCCAAGGCTACTGGTTTTGACAAAGAACTGGTCAACATTCTCACCTATTTACATTTAAGTTTGTTTAAAATAATTAATCACAATAATTGTTTTCATGAACTCTCTATCCTAAAGCCGTGAGAGAAAAAAAAAAAAAGGAAATTTTCTTAAACAAAAAAATAAGTTTTCAACTTATTCAAGTCTATTGTCAATGATTCTTGGCTGTATTATTAAATTTTAGAATTGAAGGTTTTTAGAGGAAAAAAAAAAAGAGTGCAGAGATCATTTATTTAGGACCTTTCACTTCCCTTCCTTCATTATTGGCAGAGTTCTACCAGCCAGTTCATTCTGCTTTTATTGACTGAATTTCAAAGTAATATTTTATCAAATGTCATGTATTTACATAATTAGCATAATTACATATAAGTGCATAATTAGTGTAAATACATGTAATTACACTATTATAGTATGCTATAATCTTTTAAAAAAGCTTTTTCTAACTTTACAAGCCAAAACATATGCATCATGTTAGCATATTAGACAATTTTTGACATTCAGTATTTTTCTTTTTTCAATATCTTTTTCTTAATTGATTTAACCATATACCAAATCTTAGCATGTGTATTTTAAAGATAATTTTATCTTTATTTTTGGCAGTTGTTTCCAAGCTGTGTTTTTTTTTTCAATTGTAAAGAAAACAACAAACTGTGGAAAAGAAAGCATTCTTTCTCTTTCAGTTTATGTTAATATATAGAATAAGCAATCTTTGAAGTTAAATAAAAACACGTTTATATGCAAATTTCATTTGAGCAGAAATTAATGAAAGTGAACTCTGTGACTTGGAAAATAATAGTGTTAATGAAAATGTTGGATGTCACCTTCACTCTGCTGGTCTCCTAGTGCATCTGATAAAAAGATTCAAGTAATTTTATGCACTGGACCAAAGAGAAGCATCCAATAAACAGAGGAATTCACACCTGAAATACTATAACCCCTTTCTTGCCAGTCTCTGTAAAAAGTTCTAAAAAGCTTGATAATCACTTTATTCCTTTATCAACACCTCAGAGTGATTCCTATATCAAGTAGGTCTTTTTGAAATATTTGAGTTTCTTTCCTTTTTAATGACAAAATTCTAAGTCCATCACATCAACCCTATTTGGGGATGGTATATTTAGTTAGCTTTGGAGATGTTTATATGTCTCTACACAGTATTGCTAACTAGAGGATAAAATTTCTAAGACAAGGTAACACTGGGGAGACATTTTCCTTGTCTTATTCTCTTGAAAAGAACATGAAATATCAGGAAAAGTTTGAAATGTAAAGTAGAACATAATATATAATGTTGAAAAGAGAAGGTAAACTGAATAACTCACACTAGAGAGAAGTAATTATTTAACCTTAGTGTTTGAAGGTTTGAGTGCTGCCAAGATGCAAACTACTATGCTCCTAAAAACTACATAGAAACCAGCAGTATCACCAACAGAGGAAAGAGCAAGATGAGTGGAAACTGGAAATGTTAATGTCTATAACATCATCAACTAACCTTCAGGTCCTCACCTACTAGCTTATGCAGTTAGAGAAATGCTCATTTCCAGTTTGGAGGTCAGAGATGTAGTTACCCTCTTGAAATTAAACAAAACAGTTCTGAACATTGGAACTCCAAGCACAAAGGTGGCTGAAGGTGATGTACTGTACAAAAAATAAGATTAAGAGAAATATCTAGTTTTCTTCCTTTTAGAGTTCCAAAACACTTCCCAAGGCAAGAGACAGGTGGATTCCCCAGTACAAAATAAATCACCACAGAGAAAAGACCTAAAACTCTTATGTTGATGCATTCTTCAAACAGATACCTGGCTATCTAGTCAGACTTCAAACAATTAAGTCAGTCAACCAGAAAGCCATTGCTCCAACTTTGTCACAATACACAGAGAATTTGTTGTATCCCTCTGAAACTTCAATGGAGAGCAATACAAGACATTGAGAACAACTTTTCATATAATGGTAGATTCCAAAACCAAGAAAATCCTCATTACCTCCTGAAAAAAAAAGTGAAAAACAAAACAATTCAGGAAGAAAAAACTAGGTATAAAACTTTAAATGAAATACTCAAGGAGCTAGAGTAGATATTGCATATTGCACCTATAAAACAAGAAAAGGATACCATGCAAAAAGGCACATCAGAGAAAAACAAAGAGCAATTGAGATAAAAAGAATGAACAAGAAAACATCAAAATACTAAAATACCAGTGATAAAGTGAAACAAATTGTCATAAAGGATAAGAATCAAAGTGATATTCAACTTATCAAATTAACATAATATATTGTATGTCAACTGTACTTCAGTAAAAAAAAAATTACTAAAAAAGATATTGAATATTTCAATAGCAAGTGAGACAGAATTTACTAAAGAAATGTATTTTGAATGATGAATCAAAATCATACCAAGAGAGACATCTCTATTTTACGTAGCCAGATATAAAGCAAAGATTTGGCTTTTTAGTTTATGCATAGCCTTAAAAATAAAAAAAAAGACTTTCCCATCCATACATTTTCAGAGGGTTTTCTGGGAAATGTACATCCTCAGACAAGAGCAAAAACCAAGAAAGAACAAGACATAGGACCCAGAAAGAGAATTCGCCACTGGAGAAATGAGAAGGAACTACTGACAAAAGCTACATAAAGACCCAGGATGAAAACTGTATAGCTGATGGATAGATCAACTGGACCATATCAGAAAAGCCATTAGAAGACTCCAATAAGGATAGCTGCAGGTAAGGTTTGGCCAAGAAAAAATTTAAGTAAAGAGAATTTTACCAAGTTAGTAGAAGATTTAATCAGATAAAATTTTTCAGATAAAATATTGAAGTAATTAACTTCAGAAAAAAAATCAAAGTTGTAAAAGACATAGGAAATGTAAATATAGTATAGAATTACAGCTTAACAGTAATCAGTACTATCAGAGTTCTAAAACTGAAACAAGCTAGTAGAGATTTTACAAAAATAATCAGTGCATTGTGATGATGGCAGGTAAGGAAGGATGGTAAGGTAGCTACAAATCTTCACTTACAATAGAAAGCGCATAGGTAATGTCCTTAACTATGGAATATGGTAGAACTATATTCATATTATTTAGAAATATGTTGGTAAAACCCAGAAGTAGTAAATAAAACACTTGTAACTGGTTGCCACTGAGAAGTACAGATATATTTATTTATAATCTTTTAAAATAGATGGTTTAATTCAATATTATTTATATAAAATACTTTCATAAAAATTTAATTTAATACATTTGTATCACATTGAAAAGAAAGTCAGTGAAGTTCTAGAGAATGAGATTACATTAGAAATATTTAATTTAGTACTGTGAAATTAAATTTTGCTAAGTTGTTAAGAAGAGATTCTGGAAATGAAAAAGAGAATGAAGTCCACAGTGAAAAAGTAAGTGAAAGACTGGAATATGAAGGGAATTGGAATAAAAATTAAGTGAAAGATTGGAATATAAAGGCAATCTCACTGAAAGTAAGACAAAAGTAACAAGGATTCATTTATTATTTATGAAACCTCTTACATCAGTGTGGCCTCCCAATTATTCTCCCTCCACATCAGAAGACTCCACTCAAATTTCTCCAATAAGCCCCATGTAATTTCCTATCCTCTCACACTTGGCAGATAAATTTCTCTTTTTCAGAGAGAAAAGAAAATCCACAAATGTGATCTATTTACATCTTCATTTAACACAACTTCCCTTAATTCTCCTTCTGTTTTTGTCTCAGGAATGGGCATTGCTCTTCCCTAAGCCTAAACTTTCCATTTGTGCACAGAATATCAACCAAACTCAGATTCTCTTGATTTTATTTTCCTGTACTTCAGCTTCTGCTTCTTCTAGCTGTCTTTCTCTCACTTTGTAGACATTGGCACATGTCTTAATTTGAGTTGCCCCAGAAGCAGACACTGGAACAAAGATTCACGTGCAAGTAGTTTACTTGAGAAGTGATGCCAAAAAATACCCAAGAGTGAAGAGATTAGGGTAGGATGGGGAGAGAGCCAATAAAGGGCTCATTATCAAGCCGGTTACCATTTTCCATAACTGAAGCCAAGTCCCACTTGGAAATTCTGGGATCCAATGGATCACATGCCAGGGATCCATTGAAAACAAGGCACAATGAAACCAAGATACTTATCTGCCAACTCATATTCACACTGGTTGAGGGCTGTTTCTTGAGGCTCTGGTTGGTGCTTCCAACTTTCCCTCAAAATGAGACAAGCATGCTTTTCATGCATTCAGACAACAGAGCACAGAATTAGAAGAGTCCTAGAAAGCATCTTCAGTGTGTAGAGGTGAATGACAAAAGGATCTGGGTGGGTTTCTAACACCAAGTGTCAGGGCATCTGTGTCATAGACTAATTAAAAAATTTTGGAGCTATTCATGACTTTCCTCTCTTACCTTCTATAACCAGAAGATCATAAAATCCCATTTATTCTCCTGTAAAATATCTCCAATATCCCTCACCCATACTCTTAATTCTTCATAGGTTCATCAGAATGGTGATGAATTCTTCTGTGAATTACTACAACAGCCTGTTTAGTGGTTTATGTGGGTTACACTTTCTCTTCTGTAACATAATCCAGTTTTTTTATCAACGTATAGTTGATTTACAGTATTCTCCAAATTTCTGCTGTACAACAAAGTGACCCAGTCATATATCTATATACATTCTTTTTCTCATATTATCTTCTATCATATTCTGAAGTTTTGGGGTTAGTAGATGCAAATTATTACACTTAGAATGGATAAGCAATGAGCTCCTACTGTATAGAACAGGGAACTTATCCAATCTCTTGGGCAGAACATAATTCACCCTTAATTTCCTATATAATATCCTATCTTCCTTAAGACCCATGGGAATTAGAATATCTGAAAATAAGAACTGTGGAATCATATAGAACTGGATTTGAATCCTGCTTTTGTCCTATACCTGTCTTAGGAACTTTGGAGTGGCCATGAGTCTTATTTTCCTCATTCATATATTGGGGATATTTATAATTATCTTGTAGAATTGTTTTGAATATGAGAAACAATTTAAATATAAGAAATAAGAAGTAATTTGGGAGGTCATCAAATAACTTTCATCACTATGATCAGCATTAGTTCATCACACAAGGCCCTTTATAACGTTGCTCCTACATCTATTTTTAGATTCCTCTCCATTTCTCTACAAACTACTGTAGTCTTCTCTCTATAATTTGGCCATGTTCTTTCTTCCACCTCTTGCCTTAGCAAACTCTTCCTCGGACTTAAAGAGCCAGTTCAATGCCTAGTCTTTTATGAAATATTTCCTCATTCTTGTAAGCAGAGTCACTCCACCTCATGTTACCACAGAACTAGATACCAAATCTTTTATTTTATTTTTTTGCTATATTTTACATAAGTCTCCCCAATCCAGAATATAAGATTCTCCAAGGCAAGAAGAAAATTATATTTACTTTTATATCCTTAGCACCAGACACAGTGCCTCTGCAATAATGTCTGTTAAATGAAAAGATGAAAAATAGATGAGAAATATGATTGCTAGATGATTGACTGGTAGATGATATTTTCTTATGGTGAACCACCTATGTTACGATACTACAACTAGCATTCATTCTAATGTAGACCTGAAATGAATATTTATTTTCTAAGGCAGGGTTTAATATAAAATGCAGATTTTTAATGTGACAGGTTATATGAGAAGTATTTTTAAAATATGAATATGATTGAGTTGGCTTAGTTTCATATGTGCAATTAGCTTCTTCTTCCAAATATGTCAAATTATTCAGTGATTGCCAAGATCACACTTAGTAACATGCCCTATAGTAAAGATTAAGAGCTCTTATAACATTCATTCCTCTAGAGCCAATGAGCATGGCAATGCAAAGTTAAATTCCATGTGTGCATCCAGGAAGAGAATGGCATAAGGGCAATGCTAATTACTTCATAATCCGACCAAGGGTGTATAAATACACCCCAGCTAAGATCTCATATTTATGAAAATGTTCAACTATTGACCTTTACTATATGAATAAATAGAGCTGAAAGGAAACTCTGAGACTTGCAAAAGCAAACAACTTATTAAAAGTGACCAGCATATTTATATCTGGCAGGAAGATACCCCTTTTAATTAACAAAGTACAGAAATATTAAAGTTTCCATAGGAAATCTCATAGATATTGTAGGACAAGCATCCAATTGTGAAAGAAAAAAAAATCAAGTCTCATAGAATAGTCTTGTTTTGATATGGCCTTGGATTGTTAGACAATCTAGTACATACATATTCCTGATTATCAAGATCTTGCTGGTGAGTTTAGAGGCTCAGGGCCAATACGACTCATCTAAGGAAGGATACATTTTTGTTTGTGTTTTGAGTATTTAAAAACAAAACAAAATTAAAATATAAACTTTTTTCTGTCTTCAGAGTCACTTATATTAAGTAGGAAGAAGTAATTTTGAAAACCATTCCTTCATAATATAAAAGTATCATCAACACAGGAATTGCCATTTAGAGGGATAATGAAGGCCGTTTTCACACAACGGAATCTATTTTAGTATTCTTCCCTTTGCTTGCTGTTTCTGGCAGTTCACATTGTCAGCAAAGTTAATGCTAGATGTGGAACCTTATACCTTCTTTTTAAATCAAGTTCATAAAGAGACAAATGACTTAGAAAGAAAAAGCAGCCTTTGCTCAGAAAGTAGGGAGGTATGACTTCTCTAAGGAGAAAAAAAAATAATCTTAAAGGCAATTTGATCATTTAAAGTACTCCTCATAATCCAACTTTTCTCTGATCTTATTATGTAAACATTTAAGTGTTAAACAGCATATAGCCAATTAACCATTAATAATTTAAGTTCTAAAATCACCACACGCTAAATCAAGATAAAATTTCACTTGTAACATCTAAGGTTACCACCCATTCCCAAAAAAGGTATTTTTGTGTCCATGCTCAACTTCCTTTGTGATAATGGTTGATTTTAAAGTCAGCACAATAACAATAATATGCTTTCCCACTGCATCATACATGCCTACCTAATAATCCAATTATTAAAGGAGTTACTAGCAACAGGAACTGCAATTTCTGAAATAACATCAAGTTTTGCTTTACCAAATGTACCATAGATTTTACAGTGAATGCCCTTAAATTTGAAGCAACAAAACTGCCATTATTTTTGTTAAAGAGGGGCCATTTTCTTTGAAATGTGTTTTTAAGCCTGTTTAAAACACGCTCACATTTAGTCTTATTACACTAAAGAACTTTCCTTGGAGTCAAAGCCATGCTACTTAAATTTTTACCCATTTTATTCAGTAAACTTGGCTCTCAATGGATAATGCCTGTTTCCAAAAACCAAATCCAACTTCAAATCATGATTTTTCCATCAATCTGAGATATTTAAAAAATGTGCACCGAGGTATTTTGAAGGCATTAACACAGAGATGCTCTCAGAAATGTTTTGTGCTGTGAGAACATCATTGAAATATTTCCCTTCATTCCAAAATAACTAGTCTAGTGAGGTCAATGTTTATTAGAAAATCTTAAATTTGTTGCATTTGAAAAATAGCTGCATTACATAATAGTCACAAACTCAACTCATGAGAATATACTGTCGATTCCTTCTTTCATTTACTCTGAGCATTTTAAAATCCACATTTCTTACTATCATCTAAAATATGTGGTCTCAGCTTTCTTCTCTGACCTTGGCTCACTTCTTACATTCCAGATACACTGACCATTTTCAAAACTACATCAAACACACTTCTTTTTCTGGCCTCTGCCTGATGTTTCCTCAAAATGGAATGCTCCATCAACAAATGATCTCAAAGCTTGGTTTCTTACTCTGCTCAGTTATCAATTATCACCAGATTAAAGAGGCCTCTATGATCACCCTACCTAAATATCTTCGCCTCTTTATCTATGTTTATTATATTATTACCACATGATATCACACTACTTATTATTTGACTCCCACACAGGAATGTAAGATACATGAGGGCAAGTGGTTTATATGTTCTCTTCACCACTGAATTCACAGTGCCTAAACGGTACATGACATATGGGAAATACTCAAGAAATATTTGTCAAATACTGAGTTACAAACTGAAAAATGTATTCAATCTGTGCCTACCCACCCCGTCCTTGATGGGGAAAAGGGAAGGGAGAAGGATATTCTTTCATCAAGGAGCTCACAGTTTATTAGGAGAGACTACATGTTAACAAATAACCACAACAAGTAGTTTTAAGGATAGTATGAGTAATGTATTACACAGTGTGGCGCAAAAGAAAGAATGGACTCTGAATGGTCGGTGATATTTCCATGGAGAAAGATAATTGAAATGAGTGGAGAAATTACCTAGATTTTAACAATTAGACAAAAGGAAAAAAAAATCCAAAAAGAGCAAACAAGTCATTCACTTTAGTAAGCTGCTTACCAGATAGTAGGTACTCTGCTAAATATAAAAAGATACAATAAGTAATGCTAAGATACGCTGGGTAGATAAATAAGCAGTTAATTTCATAAATGCAAGAAGTATTTTGAGAGCAATATTCATGGTAAACTCAAAGAGGAGGACCAGTTTCTTCTCTAAAGGAGGGCCTGGCTTTCCCTATCTCATTAAGAGTCTGCTTTTGTAAGCCAGAGAGATTCTATCTTCCATGAAATCATCTTAAATCGCAAAAGAGGCAATTCCCATAGGAAGAAGGCTCAGGTGCTGAAGAAGAAGAAAGAGATGACATAGAAAATACTGTAGGTTAGCTTTTAGGTTAAACTACCTTGCATAAGAAAAAGAATTATTATTAAGCAAGCAATTTAAGGCTTTAGAAAAATGATTGATGCTAACTAGCAATACAGTGATACCAAATACATCAATAGTTCTCATGTCTACACATAATTTCAAGGATAGAAAAACAATAGTATACATTCTATTAATTTTGGTGAAAATTACTGATCTCTTTTCTTCAATGCTACTCACAAAAATTTGTAGGGAAAAAAATATATCTTGAAACTAAATTGTAACTGTATAGTGTTTAAAATGGGAAATTACAAGATTTCATTGTCTCTTTAAGTGGTAGTGTTTATTTAGTTAAATATAGAAAACAGAAATGTTCAATGAAATGACCTGTAAGTTGGTTGAGCAATTCATATTTTTGTATAATAGTAGTATTCTCCATAACATCTTTTGTATAACTGTACAGACATAGGATAATAGCATTATACTTGGATCAATAAAGCTAAACCACTGATAAACTTCTTCATGAAAAATATGCTCCATGTAGAATAATTAATTACATTTATGAAGTAAAGAATTAAAATGATTTTTTTTTAACACCTGGAAATCCTGTTCAGAGGCATATGATGGCAAAACATAAAAAATTATACATTTCGTGGATATAGTCACATTGATCAATCCATAGCTTAAAAATCAAAATCATACGACATAATTCTGTTTTGCCTTTACCTTTAGCAATGAATAGTAAAAAAAAAAAAAAAGCCTTCATTTAGTACTTTTATCAGTTATCTATAAAAAGTCAATTATACAACTTGTAAGAAACTACTTAATTGAAATCACTATTTCATCTATTAATATTAGTTATATGCACAATTTTACCCATCCTTATAAGTACTTCTTAACTCTGAAGAAAAGTGTACTATATGTGAGAGTATGACTTGTGCATATATTTGTGCTTCCCACTTGTCTGTACATTTCTTAAGAGCATACATATTCAATATACACAGTGTCTGGCATATATTTGGTATGTTGTGAATTAGACAAAAAAAAATCATTCTTCTACTAGGTGAATAAATGCCGAATACAGCAGTATGTAGAGAAACATGCCATTAGGAAAAACATGCTTCTGTAGAGGACTTTATTACAAGTATAATTTTAATCTTACTCTTGCAAAAGTAAAAATTGTAAGAATGTAAAAAAGTATTTAGAAATTATTTACTTTTGGTATCAAAGAAAATCAAACATCCTTATTCTCTTGCTTTAATTAAAATACACTGAAGAAGATAAAGCAATTAAATCAATACAAATCAGGTCCACATTTTTTTTTGTCTTTTTGCCATTTCTTGGGCCACTCCCACAGCAAATGGAGGTTCCCGGGCTAGGGTTTGAATTGGAGCTGTAGCCATTGGCCTACGCCAGAGCCACAGCAACACAGGATCCAAGCTGCGTCTGCAACATACACCACAGCTCATGGCAACGCCAGATCCTTAACCCACTGAGCAAGGCCAGGGATCGAACCCACAACCTCATGGTTCCTAGTCGGATTCATAAACCACTGCGCCACGACGGGAACTCCTAAATCAGGTCCACATTTATCAAGTGTCAGGCTTAGTCATAAATGAGACAAACAGGAATGAAGTTTCACTTCTGTGAAGTGAGGAGAAATAGACCAGGGTTGAACCAATTCCTACTTATAAAAGAAAGGAAGGAAGGAAAAAGTAAAGAGGGGGGGAAGGAAGAAAGAAAGAGAGGGATGATGATCATGGGAGAGATGAAACTGTTAACAACTAAAACTTGGTCTCTATCTGGTACTGTAAGGGTGCATATCCTGTTCATTTAGGTGGTACCTTAAAGCCAAACCTGACCCCCATTTTTCTTCATGAACAAGTCACTATCTTCAACAAACCAAAAACTGCCATTTTTCAAAGGAAAATATTAGACATTACATCCATCACCAACCTCATCCATGACAATGGAAGACATTCATTCTTTGGGTATCAGCTATCGTGCAACAAAGATTATGAATAAAAATAGGTAGCTATGCCTAATTTCTTCTTCTTTGTTCAGTGTATTTCCTGTTTCTAAGATTCCAAGTGACACAAATATGTAATTCATTTAAATCAAATGGATAGATTATAGAAGCAGAAATAAAACAGATCTAGACTTTAGTAATGGTAACATATTAGGTTTCCCTAAGAATCTATTGACCAACAGTCATTCTTAGCCCCCAAGTATCACTATCCAAATTTGAACTGTGTTTTTAGAAAGGCTTCAGATGGATAGACTTTGTGAATGTCATATGTGGCTTGCCCAGGGTCTCCTTGGAAGATAATCTATGTCACTAAGGTCTTGCCTGTTCCTCCAGGGCAGGGACTTTTCTCATACCATTTTAGTCAATTTGAGGACAGCATGGATAATGCTATTTCATGTGGATAGGTCTTCAATATGCTTCCTAGAAATGCTTCTCTCAATAATGAGAAAAAACAAATTATGCATAGAAAAGTTTCAATAGTCCTATGGTTGTTTTCTTGATGTTGGGACTGTGTCTATTTTTCTATACACCTTCCCAAGCTCTTCCATTTCTGTGTAACTCTTGCTTGTTGACTCTTCTGTCTGGCATTATAACTACCTACCTTGCTCTGTCCCTTCAACTTCTGCCAATGTCCTAATTGATGATTAATTGCACAGGTTTACTCTAGTTTTCCCCTTGCTAGATTGTTTTTGATTTGCCTCCAAGACCTGTAACTCATTCTTATCTTCATTATCTTCCTCTTCCAATCCTTTAAACACTCAAACTTCTTGTAAGCAGTATTTAATGAGCATTGTCCTATGTTAGTACAAACTACTGTTAATAATCAATTAGAAAGCACACTTGATATAAAATGCAAAATTAAGAAGTAATACTTAAAGCTTTACTTTCTTCAACTTCTCATGCTTTTCATTCTTATGATATATTTTGGTGCTTAACTGCTTCTAAATGAATCTGTCCAATCAAGAGAAAGCTGATGCCAAGCAGCTATGTCCTCTAATTCATGATCCCCACTCTATGGGTGGCTGATCCAAGAGTAACCATTCTTAATTTGGCTAGTGGCTCATCATGGGGTTTGACTCAAGAAATATAGCCCCCAAATTGATAGTGGTTTGCTTTTAAATAGGTAAATAGAAATAGATATATGGATGTAGGTAACTCCTATCAATGATTGAGAATTAGAAAGAAAATTTACTAAATCCTTCTCCAGAAGTTAACAGAACTCAAGATTTTCCCTAGTTTCAGAGAGGACTTCCCAAGGCATTTAGACTTTTCCAAGATTCAAAACTTCCTATCCTTTCCAAAATCCTCTTTTAATTATTCTGACCTGACTGGACTTCTGTTTCTTGCAAGCAAACAAGCTTAAATAAAACACTTCTGAAATGAGGACTATATTACATTGAAATCCTCACTATAAATCTAAATGAAAAAACAATGTTTTAGTTAACAAGAATCCTGGTTGCAATGGCCAGGAATAGGGAGGCTAGTCAATTTCATAGTAATAACCTGTTCTGAATTATGTGGCAGTAGATCAAAATATTATATTCTTAATTATACTAGTGTATGATGGATCCTCATTTCCACTTTTAAACTGTCTTGTCTATGTATAAGTTCTTTAGGCTTTCTCTTCTACTGGGCTTCTGTTCCTGTTTTATGATCAGAAATAAATATAATTGTTCTGATGACAAATGGACCATCCATGTTACCATAAATCAGCTGCACTTCCCTCACAGACCATGCTGAACAGAAAAATCTAGAATCTGGACAGTTTGACCATCGCCAGCATTTGCCTAGAACTAATCTCTCATTGGCTTAGGCTGTCGCTTTCCCATGGCGACTCCTTGCTCTTTGGACACTGTTGAAGATGATGGACTTGTTCTCTTTACTGACTGCTGCATTCGTTATGGTTATGTCATGTGCCACTTTCTTCTCTGGTCTAGTACCCACATGAATCTCAATGCTGCCATTTTCACGATTTTTAATGTGATGTGTAACTTGGGGCAAAGGACCCTCATTCTGGCAATTCTGGTATTGAGCTTCTTTTTCAAAGTGACCTACCACCACTTAGGACAAGGACTTGGAAATTTCCTAAATTAATAAACTATGTTAAAAAAATGTGTGCTGACAGAATGGACAAAAAACTTGTGGTACATCTATACAATAGAATATGACTTGGCAAGGAAAATGAAAAAAAATTATTGATGTATTATAATAGATAAATTTTAAAAAACAGTTTGTTGTTCTAAAGAAGCCAATAAAAGTGATTCCATGCATTTGAAAGTCTAGATCAGGTAAAACAAATCTATGATCAAGATATCAAGTTGCCTTTGGCACTGAGGGAGAAGTGAGGGCTGGAATTAACTGAATATGGTATGAGGGAACACGGTGGAATGAAAAAATGTTCTATATCTTGATGGGGTATGGGTTAACTATGACTATGTTTTTATCAAAATTCATAATATAAAAATGTGTATATTTGTTGAATTTAAATTGTATCTCAATAACGCAAGGGCATATTGTAATAAGAAATCCATATGAATCAGTTCTACTGTTTTATTCACTTTTTAAAACAATATATCTAGCCTGCCTGCCCAAACTGGAAAGTGCTAATCATTCTTACTTGGAACAAAATATCTTACTAGATGTATATTAGGACATACTTCTTTTATATTATTTTTTGCACTAATACAAAACTTAGGATATATATTTAACAAAAGTCTCTATTCTTAACTTTATATTACTGTGTATTCATTATTAAACAATCAATTCCATGCTTATTAGACAATGGTTTATCCAGTCAATAAGCATAACATATCCTGCTTGAAATTTCATTGGAAACTTATTTAAAGGCTCTTTTAAGAGGAGGAGGAATTCCATCTTAGAAATTTCCATACTGACAGATTTATTGAGACAGACCAGACTACAAAATAATGTTTTAATTTAGAACCTGAGACTTTTTTAACCGTCACTTCAAAATAGACCCTTTTTTTTGCTTCAAAGTATTAATAAGGAATGTATTAAAGCAGGTTGGGAACATTAATAAACATGTTTTCAAATGGCATCTTTAATTCCTGCATATGACTTACTTTCACCATTTGAGAATTATCACAATACTAAGCTCTAACTCAGGAGGCACTTGCATTGAAGGGCTTCATCTGGAACTTACAAAATGAATAATCATCTTCCTTTCCATTTTGCATATAGTAAATCACTATATATGGATGACTGGTCATGGTGGGAAATAATCATATGATAATAATAAAAAATTTATATCATTGCAAGGAAAACATAGCTTTTAATACTGTTTTCCTGCTCTATAACATTTGAGAATGAGAGTATATATTGCTTTCCAGAGTATTCATGTGCGAGACTGGTGTTGAAGTTATTAGCAGCATTTATCATTAACCATTAAGATGGTGATACTATGATTGTCCAAATGTCAGAAGGAGACTGGCAATGTGAATTTATTGTTCTAACAGACTGAGTCCACTCTGACTTTGAGACTTTTATAAGTTTAAATCGGAAATTGTTTGACTGTGTTTAACCATATATCTTAATCATTGGTTCCCTTCTGGACATGTCTGCATTTAGGTGAAAATCTTTTAATGTGAGCTGATTTATAGAGAGGAGGAAAGTCAACATGAGGGCTTGGGTCATTGGAGGTGTGTACTCACCCTTGCCAGTGATAAATGACCTTGGTATACAAAATGTTACAGAAACGACCAGTCACTCTGGTCTTCCTTATTCTATAAACATTCAGAGAGATGTGTTTATTATAACTACTTCTCATTTAAATCAGCATTTGTAAAAATGTGTCACGGGAGGTCCATGTACCTGGGATGTCTTAGGCTGCCTTGGGATATGTTCACGGGGGCTGCTTTGGGTGGCCTCCAGATCCACAAAAGCTCCACATCTTATCTTTCTCATGGACAGAGGTTCCATGTGACTTTTAAGCTAAGAAGCATTTCCACTGATAAAACATTTGAAATTAGCAACTTATGTAGTAGGGTTTTAAACTTTGGGGAAACGGTAATTTACTCGTCCAAAATTATTAGTTTCCTATGGCTTCTGTAACAAATTACCACAAACTCAGTGCTTAAAACAATATAAATTAATTGTCTTATAGTTCTAGAGGCCAGAAATCCAAAGTTAGTTTCATTAGGCCAAAGCCAAGATGGCAACTGGGGTATTTAGCATTTCCTTCTGGCAAGGCAAAATCTATTCCTAGCCTCTTCCAACTTCTGGTGGCTGCTGGGAGTTCTTGGCTTGTGGCCCACTATTTCACTCCAATTTCTGCCTCCCTAGTCACATTACCTTCTCTCTTCTATGTTAAATGTTACTCTGCCTTCTTCATTTAAGAGCACTTGCAATTACATTTATGGTCCATCTGAATAATCCAGAATAATTTTTCCATTTTAAGATTATTAATTTAATGACATCTGCAATGTCCCTTTTGCTGTATAAGGTAGCATTCACAAATTCCAGAGATGAGGATGCAGATATATTTGGGGGCCATCATTCAGCCTACCATAACACTGGAGCTAATTACTTTCCTTATACACAGAGCAAAATGCACTTGGAGGTTGCTAACGATAGTAGCAGCAATAGTTATAACAGTAGTATTAAAATTTATATAATTATAAAAATTGTAGTAGTTCTAAAAATAGTATTAGTAATAAGAGCAGGTATAGCTGCTACCATTGTTGAACAGCTACAATATACCAGACCCTTTATAAGCTCCCTAAATATGTATGTCATTTAATCTTCCAAAGAGTCCTAGGAGAAAGGCACTATGTTATTTTATTGTTATCCCCAATGTCCAAATAGGAAAACTGAGGCTGATGTCATTAAATCGCTTTCACAAAGTCATAATCTTAGGTGTTGGCAAAGCCTGGATTTAAATACAAAACTAGGACCTTGAATCAAGAAAATCCACTGCATTCATCTGATACTTACGGAGGCAATAGTAGCACGTCTGCTAAGGTAACAGGACCCTGCTAAGGTAACAGGACTGTGGCAAATTTGAAAACTTTGCTATGCTAAAATGAGAACTTTTGGAATAATGAACATCTCCAGAAAGAAATTTTAAAACAAGCAAGAGGGATATAGGATCAAGATAGTGGAGAAGTAAGATGTGGTACTCACCTTCTCCCACAAACATCAAACAAACAAACAAACAAACAAACGAAAAACCTTACATGTGGAACAATTTGCACTGAGCAACTACTGAACACTGGCAAAAGACTTTAAACATCCAAAAAGCACAAGAAACCCTTCACATAACTGGAAAGAACAAGAGGAAAACAAAAGAGTGAGATAGAGAAGGAAAAGAAAAAAAAGGAATTGCGATAGGACCAGCACTTCTGAGAGTGAGCTCTTAAAGAGAAAAGGAATTTGCACCCTGGGAGGCCACCTAACTGACAGGGAAATCAGAGGAAACAAAGAGAGAAACTTAAAGACTCATAGAAAAGTGTAGCAGGCACACTGAGGAGGGCAAAGCAGAGAGAGAGAGAGCTGCACAAACCATCTATACAACTGCACTACAGCCTGAGATGCTTGGACAGGGGCTGGGCACTAAGACTCAAGCTCCAGAGGTCAGCTCCAGGGAGTAGACTCTGGTTGACTTGTGGAGACAGCCCAAGGGGTTAGGGAGCAGTGTGCCACAGGCTGGGGAGCAAAGCACCACACTTGAGGGGGTGTGCAAGGAGGCCTGGGCCTGCAGGAAAAGTGAAGTGCCATTGTTGGAGAGGGTTAGAGGAGAATGGGTGGGACCACATAGGAATATCTCTACACACACACACAGGGGCTCTTGGGTGGTGGGGCATCTCTTATAAAGGCTACAGGTGGAAGGTGCTAAATGTGGCAGCCATCTCAGACTCCAGATGTGGGCGTGACTTGCCACCACTAGGGGTCTGTGAACAGGTACCACTTGTGGTCCCAGTCACCTAGGGGTCATTGCAGAGGTGGACACTGCAATGGAATGCCACCCATTGTTATCACTCCCTTGGGAACACAAAGGTTCTGCTGTTGCCACTGTCAAAGGCACTGGGAGCCACCTGCACTTGCCTGAGGATCACTGCCACTTTCCAGGGCTCTGCAACAGGGAGCAACCTGCATCACCTCCCCATAGGTCCTCATCCCTGTCAAGGGCCCAATGGAGGCCATGCCCATTGCCTCCATCTCCCTGGAGGCATGCATAGGCCATACACCAGCATACCCACTATCAGAGGGATAAAAGTCTACATACACTGTGGAAAGAGATAGCAAGTATCCAAACCAAAAGCAGCCCTTGTGCAAAAAACAAACAAACAAAAAAAAAAATGGAGTAAGGAGTAAGCCCTCACAAACTACCCAGGAGCACACTCACATATAAATAGGCTTCTAAGACTATAATAGTTTTTCTCCCTAAAATCACAGAATATAAAAAATATAAGCAAAATGCAGAAGCTCAAAATCCATTACCAATTAAAGAACAGGAGAATTCCCCTGAAAGAGTAAACAATAAAAGAGGTTTCTGCATTCTAACATGCAAAAAGTTCAAAAAGGAGACAGTGAAAAATCTGTTGGAATCAAGAACAGATATGAACAGTAATGCAGATTACTTTAGAAAGGAATTAGAAAATACAAGGAGTCAGGAATAATTAGAAAATTCATTTACAGAGACGTGAACTGAGTTAAAGGCACTCTAGAGCAGAATGAATAATGCAGAGGAATGAATAAACAAGCTGGAAGACAGAATAATGGAAATCATCACATCATGACAGCAGAGAGAAAACCAAATGAAAAATATGAACTCAATATAAGATCTATGGGATAATATAAAGCAGGCTAATGTATGATAATAGGGATTTCAGAAGAAGAAGAAGAAAAATAAAATGGGATGGAAAATGTATTCAAAGAAATTATTGCTGAAAACTTTCCAAATCTAAAGGAAATAGATATCAAGGTACAGGAAGCATAAAGGGCCCCAAACAAGTTGGACCCCAAAAGGCCCACACCAAGACATATTATAATAAAAATGGCAAAAGTTAAACATAAGGAGAGGATTCTAAGACAACAGGAGAAAAACAAAGAGTTATAAGGGAACCTCCACAAGTTTATCAGCTAATTTCTTTACAGAAACATTACAGGCCAGAAGAGAGTGGCAAGATATATTCATAGTTGTAAAAGGGAAAATGTGAAGCCTAGAATACTCTCCCCAGCAAACTGTCATTTAAAATAAAAAGAGAAATAAAGAATTTCTCCAACAAACAAAAGCTAAAAGAGTTCAGCAATACTAAACCCATTCTAAAAGAAATACTGAAAGATCCCCTCTAAATAGCAAAGAAGTAAGAAGATAAAGGATGGAGGAAATTACAAATGGAAAGTAATAACTTAAATAAGTGAGTATACAAATCTAAAGGGAAAAAAAACTATTTTGATGTGATGATAAAATAAAAGTGATGATAAAAATAAGGAATAGCAAAGGATAAACAAGAAGATACAAAAAAAGGACATCAAAATCATAAAATGTGAAGAAGGAAAGTAAGAAAATCTAGACTTCTTTTATTAGAATATGTTTGAGCCTATAGGAGTGGTTACCATACTTGAAAAACAGGGCAACCACATATCAAAACCAAACAATACATTCACAAAAACTAAAAATAAGAGGATACAAGCATTAAATAAAAGGAATTCATCCAACCAAAAAAAGGAAAGGAACTAGGGGAAATATAGAATCAAATGGAAAACAATCTTTAAAATGGCAATAAATATATATTTATCAATAATTACCATGGAGTTCCCACTATGGTGCAGCTGAAATGACTGCAACTAGGAACCATGAGGTTGAGGGTTCAATCCCTGGCCTCGCTCAGTGGGTCAAGGATTTGGCATTGCCATGAGCTGTGGTGTAGGTTACAGACGTGGCTTTGATCTGGCATTGCTGTGACCCTGTCGTAGGCTGGCAGCTATAGCTCGAATTAGATCCCTAGCGTGGGAATCTCCATATGCCAAGGGTGCAGCCCTAAAAAAAAAAAAAAAAAAAGTTAAAGAAAATAATTACCTTATATGTCAATGGACTGAATGCTCCCATCAAAGAACATAGAGTGGAGGACTGGATTAAAAAAATAAACAAACAAAACAACAACAACGAAACCAAGAGGATACAATATTTGTCTACAAAAGACTCACTTTAGGGCAAAGGACACATATAAATTGAAAATGAAGGGCTAGAAAAAGATATTCCATGTGAACGGAAATAACAAAAAAAGCAGGAGTTGCATTATTCACATCAGATGAAACAGACTTTAAAACAAAGTCCATAAGGAAAGACAAAGAATGACACTATGTAATTATAAAACATCAATTTAAGACGAGGATATAACACATGTCTATATATATATATATATATATCCTGAATACAGAATAACGCAAATACATATAACAAATACTAACAGACATAAAGGAGAAATTAAGGGGATACAATAATAGTAGGAGACTTTAATACCCCCACTCACGTCAATGGACAGATCCTCTAGATAGAAAATCAACAAGGCAGCAGAGATCCTAAATGACACAACACAAAAGTTAGACTTAATTGATATTTTTAGGAAAGTACATCCAAAAAATCTGAAGTGCACATGGAACACTCTCAAGGACTGATCTCTTACTGGGGCCCAAAACTATCCTCAACAAATTTAGGAGTATAGAAAATATTTCAAGCAACTTCTCTGACCACATGGCATGAAACTAGAAATCAACCACAGGAAAAGAAATGAGAAAAAACTGACTACATGCAGATTAAACAACATGCTACTAGAAAACCAATGGGTCAAAGAGAAAATCAAAAGGGAGATTAAAAAAAAAAATCCATATAAATGATAATGAGACCACAATCATTCAAAATCTGTGGGATGCTGCAAAAACAGTGCTTAGAGGAAAGTTCAGAGTGATACAGGCTACCCTCAAAAAAGAAGAAAAATTTCAAATAGACAACCTAACCTACCACCTAAAACAATTAGAAAAAGAACAAATAAAACCTAAAGTCAGCAGAGGGAAGGAAATCATAAAGATCAGAGAGGAAATCAATAAAATAGAGACTCAAAAAAAAAAAAAGAAAAAAATGAATAAAACCAAAGGCTGCTTCTTTGAAGGGGTAAACGAAGTTGACACACCTCTGGCCAGACTCACCAAGAAGAAGAAAGAAAGAATCCATATAAAATAAGAAGTGAAAAAGGAGACATCTCAATAGATACAGCAGAAATACAATAAATCATAAGAGATTACACAATTATATGCCAACACATTTGACAACTTAGAAGAAATGGACAACTTTCTAGAAACATTCAACCCACCAGAAGCGAATCAGGAAGAAATAGATCATTTGAACAGACCTATCATTAGAAATTAAATTGAATATATAATAAAAAACACTCCCTAAAAACCAAAGTCCAGGACCAGATGGCTTCACAGGTGATTTCTATCAAACACACAAAGAAGCACTTATACCCATCCTTCTTAAATTTTTCCAAAAGTTTGAAGAAGAAGGAATACTCCTGAAGACATTCTATGAAGCCACCATCACCCTAATAGCAAAAGCAAAGACACTATTGGCCAAATCTTTCATGAATATATACACAAAAATTTTCAACAATATTTTAGCCAACTGAATCCAACAACATATGAAAAAAATCATATATCACAACCAAGAGGGATTCATCCCAGGTTCACAAGAATGGTTCAACATGTGCAAATCAATCAACATCATATACCATATTAACAAAAGAAGAGTCAAAAACCACAGGATCATCTCAATAGATGCAGAAAAAGCATTTGACAAAACCCAGCATGCATTCATGATAAAAATTCTTACCAAAGTGGATATAGAGGGAACATACCTTAACAAAATCAAAGCCATTTATGACAAACCCACACCCAATATAATACTTAACAGAGAAAAGCTGAAAGCCTTCCTGTTAAAATCTGGAACAAGACAAAGACGCCCACTCTCACCACTTTTATTCAACATAGTAGTGGAAGTCCTGGCCATGGCAATCAGACAAGAAAAAGAAATAAAGGTAACCAAATTGGAAGAAAAGAGGTGAAATTGTAACTATATGCAGATGACATGATAGTATATGTAGAAAACTCTAAGTACTCCACACAAAAACTATTCCAGGGGCTGTGGAGGTGCCAGAGGGGCGTGACTGCTAATGGGTATGGAGTTTCTTTGGAGGTTTTGAAATATTCTAGAACTGGATGATTGTAATGGTCACCCAACCTTAGTAATATACTAAGAACCATCAATTGCACACATTTAAAAGATGGCATGTGAAATATATAGAAACAAAAAATTGAAAAAAAAATAATGGCAACTGAATATCATCCAGAGGATAAGTCTTGAAAAGATGTGAAAAAATATTTTAGTAATAAGCATTTCAAACTTGAAAGATTTGAATTTAAGGTCAAAACTTTGTTCCCATACCTTTTAATGATAAAATATTCAAATGTATAGAATAATTTTTAAGAAATAGTTAAAGAAATGAATACCCTATGCTCTTCACTAAGATTCACCAATTAATATATTTTATTTTGGCTGAACCATTTAGAAGTGAGTTCCAGATAGAAAATTCCATTGCCAAAGTATCAGCTTATGAGTACATTCTCTTATATAACACATGCCATTTTTACACCTAAAAAATTGGCAATAATTCCATAATATCTAATAACAATTCCATATTCTATTTTCCCAAATTGTCCTCAAAATGTCTTTTATATACATTTTTTTGGGGGGTGGGGTTTTCTTTTTTGGCCCAGAAACAACAGAAATTCATTTCTCATGGTTCTACATACTAGAATTCTGAGATCAGGATTATCAGCATGGTCAAATTCTAGTTGCAAATACTGACTTCTCTTTGTATACTCAAATGGCAAAGGGCAGGGAGATTCACGAAATGAATGTCTTCAATCACTATGTCCATGCAGTTCCTTTTAATCTAGAATATGTTTAGTGACATTGACTTTAAAGAACACAAGCTAGTTTTCTTGTGGAATATTCTGAACTTTGCAATTTTCCTATTGCTTCTTCTTAATAGATTTCTTTCTCCTGAACTTTCTGTAAACTGAAAGTTAACTACAATGACATAATTTAATTCATATTAAACACTTCTGACTAGAATACTTTCTCGTTAAATTGCATATTTCATCTGTGCCATATAGTGTTGTCCACAAGTGATTACAAAACTTTTTATTTGAGTAAGCTGTTAAGCACCAGATCTATATTGTAAAGGTACATGTCAGCATTTGTAATCAGTGAGTCATCTGTGTCGTGAGACATGTTGCTACAATATTTTCTTAGCCTCTTCTGAAAAATCCCATCTTCCTGCTTTACTTTATCCTATCTTCCTGCTTGAAAAATAGTCACAGTGCTGGTAAATAACTTAAGCTTAAGAATAAAGACCTAAAGGCATCAGCTATTCATAGGGTCAGCTGAATGAGGACATAATGCATTTGTCTAGGCACACTGGACCTATGCAGATTGGCATGCCATTTGCCCAAGCATGATATGTCCTCTAAAGAATAAGAGAAAGAGGAACCTCATGGCCAAGTGGTTTATGAGTGGTCATTAGCAGACTATGCATTAGCAAAGAGAATCAAGGTGCAAACCTAGGCACACTGGGTTGCCTCAAATAGGCATGCCCTTTGTGGAAGCACAGTCAGGATTCTCTGGAATGCTATGCATAGATAGCTAACTCAAATGCTAATGATTGTTATGTGCCTAAAGGTCAGAGTAAAAGCTTAACCTTTTACCAGCTAAGTGGCTTTTAAAATATTAAAGGAGCTTATAAAATAGTAAACAAACCCTATTTCCTCCACCCATAGCCCCTCCTCACTTGATGTCATCCTAAAGAGTACAATAAAAGCAGTGTGGTTTCTTGAGGCTGTGCTCTTGGTCCCTGAGACCTTGAGTCCCCTGGTTCCCACCTTTACTTAAGTCTCTGTGTCTTGTTTTATGTTAACATTTTTCCTTAAGTTTCACAGCACCCATTCTTCAGCCCCATCCTGCTGATCTGGCCTTGGCAATCTGTGGGTTGATATTTTGGCATAGGATAAATGTATTATTCCTCAAAAAAGAGGATACAAAGAAATGAAAAGATATTTCATGTTCTTACACAGAAGAAATAATGTTGTTAAAATGTCCTTACTACCCAAAGCAATCCACAGATTGACTGCAATTCCTATCAAAATACCTATGGCATTTTTCACATAACTAGAACAAATAATCCTAAAATTCATATGGAACCACAAAAGACCCCAAATTACCAAAGCAATCTTGAGAAGAAAGAACAAAGCTGGAGTTATCATGCTCCCTGACTTCAGACTATGTTACAAAGCTAGAATAATCAAAACAACATGGTACTGACACAAAAACAGACACACAGATCAATGAAACAGAATAGAGAGCCCAGAAATAAACTTACATATCAAACTTATGGTCAATTAATCTACAACAAAAAAGGCAATACTATACAGTAAAGAAAAGAGTCTCTTCAATAAGAGGTATTGGAAAAACTGAATAGCTACGTTTAACTGAATAAGATTAGGACAATTTACACACAGCATGTAAAAAAATAAACTCAAAATGGATTAAAGATCTATACAGAAGATTTGAAACCATAACTTCTAGAAAACAGGCATAATACTCTTTCATATAAATTATAGGGTTTTTGTTTGTTTGTTTGTTTGTTTTGTTTTGTTTTGTTTTGTTTTTGCTGTTTAAGGGCACACCCACAGCATAATGAAGTTCCCAGGCTAGGGGTTGAATCAGAGCTATAGCTGCCTGCCAAAACCACAGCCACAGCAATGTGGGATCCAAGCTAAGTCTTCAACCTACACCACAGCTCACAGCAATGCTGGATCCTTAACCCACTGAGTGAGGTCAAGGATTGGTCCCACATCCTCATGGATACTAGTTGAATTAGTTTCTGCTGTGCCACAACCGGATGTTCTGTAGCAATTATTTTTTGATCTATCCCTTAAAGTAAAAGAAATAAAAATAAAAACAAATGGGACATATTAAACAAAAATTTTTTCACAGTAGAGAAACATTAACAAAATTAAAAGACAACCCACTACATGGGGAGGAAAATATTTGCAAACCACTGATAAGTGGTTAATAATTGAAATATATAAATAGCTCATACAACTCAATATCAAAACAAACAAACTGATTTTAAAAATGGGCCAAAGACCTGAATAAACACTTTTCCAAAGAAGATATACAGATGGCTAAGAGACATATAAGATTTTCAACATCACTAATGATTAGAGAAATGAAATCAAAACTACACTAAGGTATCACCTCACACCTGTCAGAATGACTAACATCAAAAAAATCTACAAATAACAAATGTGGAGAGGATGTGGAGAAAATGAACACTCATACTCTGTTGGTGGGAATATGAGTTGGTGAGCCACTATGGAAATAGTATGGAGGGTCCTCCAAAAAATAGTAGGATTGCTATCCTATGATCCAGCAATTTCACTCCCGGATATATATCTGAAAAAAAGGGAAAACACTAACAGAGAAAGATACATGCATCCCAATGTTACTGCTCTCTCTCTGACCCACACACTCACTCATAGACAAACACACAGACACAATGGAATTATTCAGCTATAAAAATGAATAAGATGTTGCTATTTGCAACGACCTCTACAAACATAGAGTTGGAGACATATACTTTATGTTATCACATGTGGAATCTGAAAAATACTAGAAACTAATGTATATAGCAAAATGGAAGCTGACTCACAGATATAGAAAACAAACCAATAGTTACCAGTGGGAGAAGAAAGTGAGGAGGAGGAGGAAGACAGCAGTATGGCAATTAAGTGATGCAAACTACTATGCATAAAATAAATAAGCAAGGAGGACATATTGTACAGCACACAGCACAGGGAAATACAGCCATTATTTTATAATTACTTTAAATAGCATATAATCTATAAAAAATATCAAATCACTGTATACACCTGAAACAAATGTAATATTGTAAATCAACTACATATCAATAAAAAATTATTCCCCTGGAGTTCCCGTTGTGGCTCAGTGGTTAACAAATCTGACTGGGAACCATGAGGTTGCGGGTTCAATCCCTGGCCTTGCTCAATGGGTTAAGGATCTGGCGTTGCCCTGAGCTGTGGTGTAGGTTGCAAACACGGCTCAGATCCTGCGTTGCTGTGGCTCTGGCATAGGCCAGCAGCTACAGCTCAGATTAAACTCCTAGCCTGGGAACCTCCATATGCCTCAGGAGCAGCCCTAGAAAAGGCAAAAAGACAAAAAAATAAATAAAAATTATTCCTCAACAATTCCTCAGCAATGGTTTGACCAGTGGTTAATCAGTTTTTGACATCAACATTGGGGATTGGAAAATGATATATGCTCTTTATATTTCCTCCTACACTTATTAGTTGCAATTCTTCTTTAAGAATTTTTCCTTCTCCTCCAGACTCCATATATCCCCTCTTTTTATCTTTGAATAGTGTGGATTATGGATATTTAAATATGTACCATATTATAATCAAATATCACATTTTTTATGTTTAAATTGTTGCAAATTGGCCTGGGGAAACCCTTCTTGTCACTTCCTGTGTCCTATCAACATGGTTGCATTTGCTTTGGAGCACTTCCTTGTTTACTAGCACAAGTGTTTTGTATTCAATTTGTATTCATTGTGTCCCAGAAATTACAGGCCACACCTTAAAATATCAAAAAAAGAAATACAAAAGTATCTACAGCTCTTAAAATACATGCAGTATATTTATTTTATGGTACTAAAAACTCTTCTACACAAAATTATAATTTCTTAAGTATTGATTCTTTCACTTCCATCAACATGTTGTTAACTAGGTATGTTTCACTCTACTGACAAAATTTCTCTCACATACTCTTCCCTAGCTCTAGGAACGGAACCTTAGGTAGCCCATATATCATGGGTGTAGTTGTGTAAATTTTGATGGAACATAAATACATCAGTAGTGTGCTTCAAGTATTTTATGTAGATAGTATAAAAACCATTTTCCATGTGATCAAGCACTAATACACACATGCATACTCATGTACATGTATAAAATGTTAAGTTTCATGAAACAACACATATTTTCTACATGTGAAATATTTGATCTTTTCTATTGCATTCTGTCTTATCTACATAAAGTGATTTTACAACTAACTAATGATCTCTGATTCAGAATGTAAAAGCAGATTAGAGGATACAGGGGAACTACATTTCTCCAGCAGGACACTGTAACTAAGTTAGATGGGAAAATGAAGATGAAGTCTATGAACCAGGAGATGTGGGAATAAGAGAGTACTGATACGGAGCATGGGTTACAATGGTCTATCAAAAATATATGAATATATGTGGATATATACACACACATATTCCTTTTTTTTTTTCTTTATGTGCTTGTAATACCTTAGTTGATCTCCATTAAAGTATTCAAGGTATTCTGATAAATTTTTTATAAGTTTTATACTGTCAAAGAATGCTGTGCTTCTTTGTCAATTGTATCATCTCTGACATTTATAAACATTTTCCTCTGGAAAGATAATGGTCATGACTCCCTTCACAACTGCCTCCAATATTGTGTTTATCCTTTTTTTATTTCTCAACTGAACTATGGAAATTGTCTGCTTTTTTAACTCTTTATATAATGATTTTTATTTTTTTTCCATTATACCTGATTTACAGTGTTCTGTCAGTTTTCTACTGTACAGCATGGTGACCCAGTTGCACATACATGTATACATTCTTTTTTCTCACATTATCATGCTCCATCATAAGTGACTAGACATAGTTCCCAGTGATACACAGAAGGATCTCATTGCAATCCATTCGAAAAGCAATAGTCTGCATCTATTAACCCCAAGTACCCCATCCATTCCACTCCCTCCCCCTTGGCAACCACAAGACTATTCTCCAAGTCCATGATTTTCTTTTCTGTGGAAAGTTTCATTTGTGTCATATATTAGATTCCAGTTATAAGTGATATCATATGGTATATGTCTTTCTCTTTCTTACTTACTTCACTCAGTATGAAAGTCTCTTGTTTCATCCATGTTGCTGCAAATGGCATTATTTTGTTCTTTTTTTTATGGCTGAGTAGTATCTTCTAAGGAATTTCTTTACTTCTATTATTTGCCTCTAATTCCAGGTCAAAAAATCATTCACATTGCCACTGACCAATGTGATGTCACTTAAAATCTCTAAAAATTGGTACATACTACATAGAGGGGTATATTGGTAAACTACCTCAAATTTAGTTACTTAAAATAACACAAATGCATTGTTTTCCATTGGGCTTTAGAGAAGAACTTTTGCCATCCAATTAATCCAGGATATTTACATCTCAAGATCCTTAAATTAATCACATCTCAAAAGTATCTTTTGCCAAGTAAGGTAATATAGTCACAGGATCTGGGGATTAGGACCCGGATTTTTGGGGGAACATTATCTGTCTACCTCACATAGTGAGTAAAATAGCTTTAGCAATCCAGACAAATCACTTCACCATCTATTTCTTATTTCTTAATTTATCTCCTGCCTCTTCCCAGCCCTCTGAAGTTAGGCCAGGATCCATTCTGCATGGGAAATACTGATTTTTTCAAAGAGCAACATTATTTTTCAGGGCTTTTTATCATTTAACATTCTGTTTCAATTTTGTTTCTGAAATTCTTGCTCACTTCTCCATCTGCTGAACTTCAACTCAGTGTTTCAACTTATCACAAAAGATATCTCTTTGGAAAATGATATACTAGCACACAGAATTTTCATTCAGAAATAAGTTGTTCTTTATCATACCGCTTTGTCTGAACTCTTTTGGAAAGTTGATAACATTAGGTTATAATGTTCATCTCTTGGTCTTTCTTTTCAATTTGAATGTAAGATTGTCAAGAGATTGAGTGGCTCATCCCTGTGCAAAAAAAGTAGACACTTAGTAAACCAAAGATGATTAATAAATGCCAAGTTAATAAATCAATTATTTGTGGGACTTCAATGTGTCTGAGAGGAAAACCACTTGATCAACTTCAGAAACACATGTGGTCATGTATCACGATCCTCACAATTAGTATATGGATTTGCAAATTCTTCCTAGCCAGAGGGCTCTCAGATTGCACAATGCTGTGGAGGTATAATCTGCCAAATACAGAGCATGCATGACTGAGATGTATCAAATGAAAGGAATGTAAGACAAGGGTATATGGTTAATGAGGGGGAATAGTATAAACAGGAAAAAGGAAATGATGCCAGGAAATGTGCTGTGAAGAAGAAGGAACAAGACAGAGAAAAAGTAATAGTGGGAAACATAGCAGGTAGATCGACTTAAAAAGTCAACGAACATCTCCTTAGAAAAGAAAATCATGGACTTGGAGAAGAGACTTGTGGCTGCCTGATGGGAGGGGGAGGGAGTGGGAGGGATCGGGAGCTTGGGCTTATCAGACACAACTTAGAGTAGATTTACAAGGAAATCCTGCTGAATAGCATTGAGAACTTTGTCTAGATACTCATGTTGCAACAGAAGAAAGGCTGGGGGAAAAATGTAATTGTAATGTATACATGTAAGGATAACCTGACCCCCTTGCTGTACAGTGGGAAAATTAAAAAAAAAAAAAAAGTCAGTGAGTCATCTGGTATGTTTTTTTAAATACAAATAAAAAATAACAATAAAAATAACACATAACAAATACACCTAATGATACCATGGTCATACTTCTGAGAAAGAAAGATAGAATGTCACATAAGTAGCTAGAAAAAAGTAATACATTATACACAGTATGGTATTTATTTGAATTATGGCTAACTTGTCATCAGACACAATGTATGTCAGAGAGCAATGGAATACCATTTTAAAGTGCTGAAAGACAAACATGTCCCCCTAAAACTCTACCTCCAGCAAATTTTTTTATCAGAGATAAAGGCAAAATGATGACAGTCAGATGAATAGGATTTAAGAGATTTGTTTTTTAATTAGCATATGCCTACAAAAAGAAATCCTAAAGGAACTTCTCTAGGTTCAATTAAAATGATACAAACTAACCCTAGACTGTTCCGGAAGATCAAATAGTCTTGGGAAGGATAATATATATTTATATCTCTATATATAATCACCAGATATATTGCTTATATAGATATATTAGAATGATATATACTTATTTATTGTATGTGATGATTTCTCTTGATTTTTAAAAATATTTTATGTGCTGAAAGAGGATGTTATTTTGTGGAGCTTATAAATTATGTAGACATAAGATGTGTGCTAATAGTGTCACAAAAGATAGGAAGAAGGTAAATCAAATAAATACCACAGAAAAGAGGCAAATGAAAAATGTATGATTTCCTGTATATGACAGCAGAACCAACTATCTACTGTAGAGAAATGAGAAAATCACACTTATTAAAATGCTAGGATAGAGCTAGCAATGATTTTCCATGTTCTTGCCACTGGGGACACCATGTGCTTCCTGGCTAAGAATTGGCAGACAGAGTAATGCTGTCATAGTAATTTGTCCTCTACATGAACAGTCAGAAGTACTATGGGCTAATGGAATCTGAGAGACCTGTGTCTGAGACCCAACTCTGTTCCACTGTCTCCTTGAATAAACACTTAACTACCACCATATCTGCAAAATGGGAAGACATCTGCCTAACTTGAATATTTTCTATGAGGATTAGGAATAATAAACATAAGTGCCTAGCACAGTGCCTGGAATATAGTAGTGTTATTTGGAATGTACATAATAAATACTAAAGGGAAAGATGATGTTGAAGAAGGATGACATCTGTGCCTTTTAGTGAAGTTATATTTAAAATGAAGAGGTCTGATTTAATATAAAATTTAAGCATCGACTCACAATTCTTTTCCTTTGATGACTTAGCATCACCCCAATCAGATGACTTTAGAATGGCCTGCATCAGAGCCAGCAGGAGCCAGACCTAGTCACAGATGTTTCCTGTTGAAGAACAATCCAAAAGAGCTATAGACGGCAAGGGCTGCCAAGTCCTCTGGTCACTCAAACAGGGAAAAGGGGAAAGAGAGCTTGGCAATTGAAGTACCCAGGTGCCACTTTGTGTGTCTGGGGTGCCTCAATGCCACCTGGGTCCTCGGATTTCCATAAACTCACCCTGTGGCTGGAGTATCTATATTCCAAAGCAAAAGCTGATGAAAGAGGAAGGCTGAGGGAGACCATGTGCCTTGGAATAATCAATAACACAATTCAGTGCCAAGTGAGAAATGTGCAGCTGTTCAAGAATTATCTTGTTCCTTAAAAAAAAAAAAAAACCTTGGGTTTACTAAAACCTAAATTTATATCTGTATGCATATCACTCATCTTTTTGTAAAACAAAGGTTGGTTCTTTAAGATTTTGATTGCTCAGAGGCATGCTATTATTTTTAAGCATAAAAATTAAATAAAAATATAAAAACAATCAAAATAAAATATAAATATAAAATATAAGCAAAGACCCTACTATGAGAGTGCAAACCAAAGAATATATTTTTCCTAATCTATCAGTTCTGTGGAACACACTTATGATGACAATTTGGATTAAAATCTTACTTTTAAAAAATGTTCATTATATCAATTTCTTCATCCAACATCAGTATCATCCATGCTATCAACCATGATGTATAAACTCCAACTGGCTAAAATTTCTCTGTTTAACTATCTTCCCTTTTTCCATTTATATCAACAGAACTTTCAGGCAGACCACATCCTCTTGTATGAATAAAACTCAAAAAATTTTGAACCCTAGGCAGTGATATTATGCATTTATCTATGCCTCTGGTCTCCAAATAGTTGCTTATAATATGCATCAAGTTACTTACAAAACCGTTATTTGTCACATCATGAGCTTTAATTATAATATGTGCCTGCTTAAAGATTTTATATAAATTGGTGAAAAATGCTTTCAGTTCTTCCTTCACAAAACATTCATTGTGCAACTCTGAACTTTCAGAGAATGTACCATGATGTCAAAATTTTATGCAAATATCATCAAATTGCACATTTTAGTAAATTCCATGTTTTTGGCAACTGCAATCTCACCTAAATATTGTATCTTGTGAAATATCTCTACAATGCTCTTACCTAGGAAGAGTCAGAAATGAGTTTCCAGCTAAAACATTCTGAGATAAAGTGTCCTAACAACCAAACTATTTTCTCAAAGTGAGTTAAACATCTAAAGAAATCGCTTCAATTCTTTCAGGTAGCTGGATCAAACCTCTAAGCACAGATTTTTCTACAAAGATAGTTTACATATGCTGCTTGGAAATTTAAAATACTTATTCTTTTATTTTAACATTTTTGAAGGCATAGATCTTTTTCAAAGAATAGATCAAGAAGACCTAAAATCACTTAATTTTAAACCATTAAAAAGAGGGATTTCATCATTCAGATTAAAATCAAGGGGATCACAATGCCTAACTTTTCCTTCCTTCCTTCTGCTAAATATTTCTGACCTCCTCCCCCACTATGTATCTGATCATGGCCTATAATCTGCTCAATCCAGTATTTCTTTCCCTAAATAAAAGTGACACTGGAGTTCCTACTGTGGCACAATGGGATCAGCAGCTTCTTGTGAGCTCTGGGATGCAAGTTCAATCAGCAGCCTGGCATGGGGGGTTAAGGATCCAGCATTGCTGCAGCTGGAGCATAGGTCACAATTGCAGCTCATATCTAATACCCGGCTGGGGAACTCCGTATGCCAGAGGGTGCCCCCCCCCAAAAAAAATAAAGTGACACAAGTTTGCAGATTTACCTTGAGGAGTAATGACAAAATTTCACCTTACTATTGGATCTTCCAAGTAGTCAATACAGACTTAATCAATACAAGGCACCTAGTAAGAGAGTAACAATTTAAAATAATATGTGTAAAAATGTACCCACCTTGTGGGGAATAGAAACACGCATAGATGCTTGTTACCAGAGATTAGAAACACATTGTCTCACCTCATTTTCACGGTAAAATATCAAATTTTTGACTTGTTTCATCAATCCACTTCTTATTTTTACCCCAATTTTACCTTTTCTCTTTTCAGTGCTAAAGCTTAATGCTATTTCACTTCCACTAAAGTATAAGGAGGCTTTGTAGGGGTTATTATTGCAACTCCTCCCAAAGCAAGGTCCATCATTTCCTCTCCTATGACATTTTAGGCCAAGGTTACGCTAGCATCTTCTGTGAAAATGCATGAACCTTCAAGAAGGTCCTTTCTCATAAAATCAATTACAGAGCTCCATTCTAATCTGACTAAACTTTTTATAGGATTTTATTTTGCCACATGAATGACAAAAAAAATTTCCAAAAAAATGTTTCTCAAAGCTATGTCTATACATATAAACTAAGAAGAACTAGGTGATTGCCAAAACACTTGGACATCCGAGTAACTTTATATGGACTATTCAGACAGTGAGTCAATAATCATTCTGAGTATGTTTGTTTTGAATATATGAATACCTGTTACCATTTCACTTTATACAGGTATCTGAGGTCTGAGTTTGATGAAAGTAATCAGTAAACTGTTCCAGACCTCTAATTCCAGGGCAAAGGATTCATTTTATATAATAGTTCCATCCTTCACTGGATTGAGCTGGGTATACCATGCACAACAGGGTGTATGTGTGTATTTTGGTTTAAAAAAAATGTGAATTTGTGGGGAAAGAACAATACCCCTGCACCCATCTTGTGCTGTACAGGGTTGGATATATGAAGCAAAGAGTAAAATACTTAACCTTTAAAAATTATGGGCTTTTCCTCTTTGGCTTCCAGAAAAGACTCATAAAGAGGGCTTTTCTGTGGTGCCTGAAGCCAATGTCTAACTCAGCATCATGATAAATAGCATTGTAGTAGCTAAAAGAGAAAAAGAGTTCCAGGGCCATTGCACACCTACCTCACTGTGTCAATAAGGGATGAATGCAATAGAACACATTGGGTACCATGTCTGATCCTGGGTTCTTGTCTCACGCAAGGGCTGAACCCCTCTAGCTGTACTTGTCAGGGCTTGTAAGGACTCCACAAGTCACTGACTTGGTAACTGCCAAGTGGCCTAGCGTGTGTAAGTATGATGTGTTGGTCTTTCTCCATGTTCTTTTAGGGATTTATTGTTTACAAACTTCTTTCCGTATTAGTAGAAAAATAGCCATAACATTTTTGACAAAAAGAAAAGAGTTATGCACCAGGAAATAGATTCTGAAATATAAGCTTCTCTAAGAGGGGGGTCCCTGAGACATCCTCTCTTTTGTCTTCCCCTTCTTTTATTTCCTATTTTGGACCAGATCTTCTGTCCTACCAAATTGACTTTTTACCATACCCTTGCCTTCATACCTCCCCCTAAAGCCCACACCCAATGCATAAACACATTTGTGGGGTGCCTTTACAACTCTTGAGCAATTTGTGTACAAATTCTGAAAAAAATCTAGGAAAACTCCATCCCTTGTTTCCAATCTTCTGGTTCAAGAGTATTCCTTGAAGTGATTCATGCCAAATACTCACACTGCATGAACCAAACCTGCTTTAATCTCTAATCCTAAGGTAGAGATAAGCAATGAACAGGCCTTCTATATAGAAACTGGGGTTAGGAGACCAAGGAAGAGAAAAGAAGTACATATCCATGTCACTCAGGAACTTCCATGCAGGTACAAGAAAATCAGGTCAAAGTGGCAACAAGACGGTTTAACAGGAGAAAAATGAATGCAACCCCATGTTTTCTCGTGAGAAACCAAAGCTTTGTGTGAAATCTTGAGTTTATGAGGAAGAGGAAGGGTAGGAAAAGTGTGTGCATATCTGTTCTTTCCCTGATCTCTCTTCCTGTCATTCTTTAATTGCAGGAGACTGAGCCCCCTTGAGCTTTGGTGACCTCATCACTGGGGAGTTTACTTGATGGTTGGTTTTGCTATGATGGAGACTTCTCTTCTCTTTTTCAGGGAAAATATAGTGAGTAAATACTCACTGGCACTGAAAAAAATAGCTAAGTGAATGTGCTCAGGTAGACATTGTTGAAGACCATAGAAAGGATTTCTATACTGAGTCAGAAGATGTGCTAAATTTCCCAAAGCACCCATGAACTAACCACAAAGACTAAAGTCCTCCTTATAAAAGCTAGGGCCAGAGTAGTAGAAAACAATTCAGGATAGCTTTTCATGGGCTCTATTGGGTGTTAAAATTCTCTACTCTTATGTCAACAACATTTGGAGAATTGTATCCTCTCTAAAAATAATGATTTTTTTTTTTTTTATGGCCATACCTGTGGCATATGGAAGTTCCCAGGCCAGGGGTCAAATCTGAACTGTAGCTGCCGGCCTATGCCATAGCCATAGCCACACAGAATCTGAGCCTCATCTTTGACGCTTACTCTTTCCATTTCAAAAGTTTTTAATTGGACTAAGTTTTATTATCACAAATACTTTTTGGAACAAGTTAGGCATTAAATAAATAACTTGTCAAATGAACAAATGTGTCATTCTTGGTTCTCCAATATATACCATGGAAAGAAACTACACAAGTCTATCATAGAATTTATAAGAAAGTTTAAAAATTAGTAGTTTTTCAGAACAAACTAGACTAGCATCACCCAAATATTTTATACTTACCTTTTCACCAGTCGCTTTGTCTCATGACCCAATTTGCCCTTCTTCAATGTCAGTATAGTTCTGCCTGAGAGGGCAAAGATGCTTCTATAAGAGTGAGATTCTGTCAAGCTATGTTCTCTCATGGCATAGTTTCCATGTGTTACTGCATGTTACTATGTAAACTGTATTCCCAAAGAGAAAAAAAGGCCCTTTAAATTAACTCCCTGCATATTGAAAACATTAGGCTGAGCAAATCCAGAGACAAAATTCACAAGTCCCCTTTATTCTAAAATCCTTGTAATGAACTTTATGACCATTTTAACGCTATCATTATCCATGCATGTCCACAATCCAGGAAACAGCAAAATGGTGAGATTTACGCTGTTTTTATCTTTATCCATTTCAACCAATCACGGGAAGCCAAGGAAATATTTCAAGACTTGCAGTCAGATATGAGTTAATTACTTTTTTAGGAAAGCTGAATTGTTTCCTATGGCTTCTTTATATTTATTCAGCCTTACTAATTGCTGACTGCAAATAATTCAATAGAAAAGCAATTGCTTATTCTAGATGCAGTGAGAATAAAACCAGTAGTTTATATTTTGTCTATTTCTTTTGCTTACAGGTAAGTGGTTATTTGCTTATTTAACAAAGCTGATATAAGTAAGATGAAATGTGTTTCCCCCTTGGGGCATTATACTTTTCTATAAAGAAATATCAAAGAGATTTAAATGTGGTCTCAATTAAATGCACTGGCCCAGATTCCAGGGCTGAGCTGAATTTCTCAAATAATAATTCACATGCTTCAATTTTCCTGAGATACTTACTGCAGCTGAACAGGCTAAGAGAATCTTCAACACTGGTGGACATTAGGGATAGAGTGAAAGCTCCTAAATGACCATCAAAATAGAAAATGGTTTGAGGTGCAGAAGGAATTGAACTTGTAAAATATGCCTAGGTCAAAGGATTCTGCACAGTTCCTTTAGAAGAAAAATCTCAGACAAAGTAACAATAATAGAACACCCACATGAGAATGATGGCTGGCAAGTTTCACCCAGTAAATACTATGAAGCTGAAAGCCAAAGTGACTGTCAAAATCTTCTTCTATCTGATTACAACAGCAGCCTTCAATAAACATCACATTGAACCTTCAAGTCATTGCTCATTATTCCTAATTAAATGCTGTTCATTCTCACTTTTAAAATTCACTTTATGATCATTATGCTTAGGCTTTTCTTCTATCATTGTCACTTTCCTGGGCTACAAAAGCCAATAGTTTCCCTCATTATTCCAGGTAGTGTTACTTAATGTCAGCTTCAAAAATGGAAGCACACAAGGAAAGAAATATTCCTGCTGTGTCTGTCTTGGTTCCACAGCCTTACAGGGTTGATTCGTATGGAAATAAAAACCATAGGAACAACATTTCAGTACGAGAAAGATGCAGAAAAAATCTTTATTGATGAGTAGAGGGCTAGGTCACTGCATTCACATCTGTCCCATTGCAAATGATATTCACAATTTAAAAGACAAACCTATAAATTCAGCCATGAGGATGGATAGGCAGATTCTGGCTACCCCTCTGGGTGGGGCAGATATTTGAATTCCTGAGTTGTTTTCTACCCACAGAGATAGCACCATAGTGTTTTATTTAATTGTTTCTCATAATATCAGCTGCCTGAAGGTAACACTTCTACATATTATGATAAATTATGGAGGATACCATATGTGGTTAGACTAGCAGTGTCTTAATGAGCAGATATAAGCAGCAGGTATGTTAATACTTCTCTGTCATTCATAGGAAAAAATCATCAGTGACAGCAAGGTTTCTCTGCATCTTTTATACTTCCACACAACAGTTAATATAAATTTTGAGGGCCTTTATCTAAGGTACTTTTTTTATGCAATGTGGTGGTGCGTAGGTTAGTTTTTGCAATTTACTTGCAAATTTTCTTTAAAATTGACTGAAACACAGCTACTTACCACTAAGGAAGAATATTAAAAGGCAAATATTTCTAGAACACAAACTAATGGGAGGACTAACAAAGGAAAAAAGAGAAAAATGATTTGTACTGGTAAATCCTGCACTGTAAGTGAGAACAGGGTAAGCACTTGATCTTTTTAAAACCTCACATTACTTTGTATAGTGACCTACTTGAATTGTAAATATTGTTTCCTTCTGTTGAAAACCTCTTAGTCAAACAGTAAATCATGTTCGAGGTGAACATGTCCTTCTCTCATCTCAGTCTGTCATTTTGAATGTCATCAGCAAGGGTACATTTTCCCTTATAATACTCATGCTTAGAAAATTCTGTGTTTTAATGTTGTTACCCAAATTAAAATAAGTAATTTCTGAAATGGATGTTTCAAAGAAATCACTGTTAAAGTCATATGAAATCTCCATTTTCCCCAAACACATACATGCTACCCAAACCAATTTTTTTCCTGTCTTTTCTATGTCTTAGAAACTGAACATAAGAGAGAAGAAGCAATGAAATGAAAGCAGCTTCTGGACTAGGGGTGTCCCTTGAGGTCCACCTTGTATTTTCCTGGTCAAGTAGCATATGAACATAAGCAAGATTAATCATCTTGCCTGGCATTTTATGAAAGTTAGCATATTACTAACATCTTCCCAGGTGTGTAAGCCCATCTACCATGGTAAGAGAAGCATTTGAGAAGGCAATAACTTTCCAAAATCAATAGGACATACCTAGTCTCATTAGAGCAAAAGAAGATCAACTTTATTCGATGTCGTATTGGTTAATTAGATAGGATAGGATTTCAAATTAATTAATTGAACATACCTGCCTTCTATATGACATGGCAATGTTTCCCGACATACGGAAATTAGAGGTTCTGTAATTTCTTCTCCAAGAAACAAACAAACAGACACACATACATTTATGGAGTAATTATAATTTGGAGGAGAGATCATATTCAATTGTACTTGGGAAAATATAGTAAGCTCCCAAGTATTAAGCAACTATGAGGGGACAAACACTGTTTTAATTTCATAAGGATGTAGAAATATTTAGAGCTATAACAAAATAGAAGAGAGACGTTAAATTACACATCATAGGCTATAAGTCAATGCTCTGCCTCAAGTTTCTGTGATGATGGAAATGTTTGACCTTTTTATTGTCCAATGCTGTCAAAATTAAACACATATAACTATTGAGCACTTGAAATGTAGTTAGTGCAACGGAAGAACTGAAATTTTATTTTATTTAACTTAGATACATATTGCAGTCACATGATTTAGGGAGAGAATTCCAGGGGAAGTTTTTATACATTGGCACAAAAATGAGACCAGAGAAAAAGCAAATTTGAGGTAGAGAAGACATTACACAAATAAAAGTTTCAGAAGAAGAAAGCAGTAAAATCAGTGAGTGAGTGTTTTTCAAGCACAGCTTGGATGTAGCTTTTTCAAGTTGATTAATTCCCAGATAAAAGTTCTTTCAAACTTCCAACCTCTTATCACAAGTTTGTCCTAACTTGACATGGTTAATAAGTCATGTATCTAATCCACATATATGTCTTAATATATATCATAAATGAAGACATATATACTAAAAACATATTTATGTCATTAATGAAGATGTGTATAAAGACATATATATTAATGAAGAAGATTAATGAAGATGTGTATAAAGACATATGAAGATGTGTATAAAGACATATATATTTAATAGATTATAATTAATCTAATTAATGAAGATGTGTATAAAGACATATATATTTAATAGATTATAATTTCCACGTGTTTTTTATTCAGTATTATTTAAATAGTAATATTTTAAAAACATATTAGAGTTTTAAGAAATAAATTCTAAACAAAAAACAGTTGTTTGGGATTAGTCAGAATAAATCAAAGCCAATATTAACAAATGAAGCTTTTGGTTTTCCAAATATTAGAAGATGAGGGATCTAAGAGAAATCAATAAACAGATTTTAGAATATCCTAAGAGTCTTTTATTGCTGAAATACAGTTCATTGTATTACTTTAAACACAACAGACCTGTGCAAACATGACTGTCATACAACATTAAAACCTAAAAGAAATCATACCAAAATACTCAATATTTTATGCATTGTAAAAACTTTAGTAAAATTATTCATAATATTCATTACAAAAGGAAGTGATGACTCAAAGGCACTGGTCTCATTAAAATGTTCTCTGCGTTATGTACCAACATACATAGTGAATTATTTCACTGTATTTTGTCCTTTTTATTCGTAATGACAATGACTTAATTGTTCCAATTTGTTTTTTATAATGTTTCTCAAAAAGCATATAAATCAGGGTTCAGTTATTTCTTATAACAAATAATTCATCTGTGAGATCATTTTTGTTGTCCATTTTAATCCAAATGGACATTACATCTCATGAGCTTTGCTTGATAGTCTGCCAATGTTCAAATGTGTTTTGTAGTCAAATAAGCTTAGGAAATGATTCCCCACAGTATGCAGCCTGGGGCATAGTTATCGGATTTTAGCTACATGTTGGTCATCACAAAAGAGAACTGTAATAACTCAGGTATAGAATTTTGTTATATTAAGTGCTTGATTTCCAAAACATTAAAAAATAAATCAGACATATTGTTGCAATGCACTTGCATAATGCATGCAGGCAGATGAATAGAGAGATCAAAACGAGGAATTAATTAACATTAAATTATTTTCTAATATATGTGTATTCAGGGGGTGTAAGCAACAGTAAATTCTTAATTGGAATTAAGACTAGATTTTGTAATTGTGATAAATCTAGACCTAGAGAAAAGCTGTGACTTACTGAATGTTTGAGTAAATGCACTTAATATTTTTTTTAATTCAATTTTACATTCATTATTTTCAGTCACTATATCAGGCACCAGGGATACAAATTAGGAGCCTTCATGAAGATGGTCACTTTCACCAATGGTTCTCAATGTACAGTTCCCAAACCAGGGGCATCAGCATCACCTGGGAAATAGTTAGAAATGCAAAAATTTTAAGTAACACCTAAATTTACTAAATCAGAAAATGAGGGTGGGGCTTAGTAATCTGTATTTTAATGGAGCTTCTAGTTAATTCTGACTCATTAAAATTACTGACCTAGGTCATCATTCGAATTTCTCAGCTGAGGTAATTCAGATGCAGAAGGGGAAGTGATTTAGTAGGATGGGTTAAACTCAAAAGCTTTTTCACAGCAAAGGAAACCATAAACAAAAATGAAAGGACAACTTACAGAATGGGAGAAAATAATTTCAAATGATGTAACCAACAAGGGCCTAATCCCCAATATATATATAAACAACTCAGACAACTCAATGACAACAACAAAAATCCAAACAAGCCAAACGAAAAATGGGCAGAAGACTTAAAGAGACATTCCTCCAAAGAAGATACATAGATAGCCAATAGGCACAAGAAAAGATGCTCTACATCACTAATTATTAGAGAAATGCAAATCAAAACTACAATGAGGTCCCACCTCACACTGGTCAGAAGGGACATCATTAATAAGTCTACTAATAAAAGATGTTGGATAGGTATGGAGAGAAGGGTCCTCTCCTTCACTGTTGGTGGGAATGAAAATTGGTACAACCACTATGGAAAACAGTATGGAGGTACCTCAGAAAATTAAATATAGAACTACCATATGATCTAGCAAGCCCACTCCTGGGCATATATCCAGACAAAACTGTAATTCAAAAATACATATGCCCCCATATGTTCATTGCAGCACTATTCACTGTCAGCAAGACATGGAAACAACCTAAATGCCCATCAATAGAGCAATGGAATAAGAAGATGTGATATACATGCAGAATGGACTACTACTCAACCATAAAACATAACTAAGTAAGGGCATTTGAAGCAACATGGATGAAACAGAGATTCTCATTCTAAGTGAAGTCAGAAAGAGAAACAGAAAAACAGTATGATATCTCTTCTATGTGGAAGCTAAAATACAGCACAAATGAACTTATCTACAAAACAGAAACAGACTCAAAGGAGAAAAGACTCATGGTTGCTGGGGTGGGGATAGTGGAATGGATGAGGATTTGGGGGTTGGTAGATACAAACTATTACATTTAGAATGGATAAGCAATGAGGTCCTACTGTACACTACAGAGAACACTATACAATCTCTTGGGATATAACAGGATGAAAGATAGTATGAGAAAAAGAATGTTTATGTATGTATGACTGGCTCACTATGCTACACATCAGCAATTGGCACAATACTGTAAGTCAACTATACTTTAATAAAATAAAAATATTAAACAAGTAAGATTTGCTTATCACCAATCTCCACTGCATCACTGCATCAGTAACTCTGCTTAGAGCCCTCCTGTGGACATAGATGTTTGCTCACTCAGTTGTCTATTTACCTGCTTTTATTCCTATCAGAATAATGGTTCTATTAATGGACCCACACTGTGTTTTTATGGATCAAGGGGAAATTTTCTCACTTCTAAAAAAGGAATTATGAAAATAAGAATTACCTCTTTTTCTTATGGCACTGACATTTTGGATAGGACACCTAGAACTCCTACAGCCATTCCGTAACCATCTGAGTCCTAAGGTCAATCCAAACTACTGAAAATGTCACAATAAATGTAAAAAAAAATCATAAAATCCTTGATATCAATGTTACTAAAATAACCTGAAAGAATCCACCAACAATATGAGCCATCCTAATAGCCATCCTCCCTAGGACTTTAAGTTACGTGAGATAATAAACTTTTTATGGTTTAAGCCATTATGAGTCAATATTCCTATTATTTACAGATTTGAAAACATCCTTAATATAGGACTTGGAACACTGCCCTAATGGGACTCCTTAATTTGTGTTTATAACCTGTATTTATACATCATAATTGAAATAAATTTACTTCATTTAAGAAAGAAAAATATTTCCACCCCAATCTCTCCTTCACTATTCTTGATGTAACATTTTTAAACTCTATCATTTTGATGGTGATTATAATAATTCTAAGTAACTTTCATAACATTTGATAAGTTTTAGACAATATTTTTTATTTATAGCTGTAAAATATAATTATTACCCCCCAGACATTTTTTCTTTCCTTCATCTACCTCAGATTTTTATATATTTTCTGCTTTCACTTATTCTCTCACTCTCAATTTCTGTGAACTCTTTATCTTGCCAAAGTTCAAAACAGGTACATTAAATCTTCTGTAATTTTTCTAAAATAATTTGAAACCATTAAAAATCATGAGTTGTTCAAATCTGGTAATATAAATGTCAGTCACTAAAGAGCTGATTAGAATGAACAGTTCAGAAACAGACATAACTCTAGGTTCAAAAATTGATGCCAATTAACAGACTCTTTCGAGCACTAAGATCAAATAGATTTCTTTTCTTTACATTTCCTTATATCACAGTTTAGTTTGCTTCACCTTTGAATCATGATGTTCTGTGTTTCTTTTCATGAAAGACTGAATTACTTCTTCATTTTCTCTGAACAGAAAGGAACCACAGCTTCATCCTCTTATTAAGGGCTTTTAAGTCTTTTGATTGTCAATCTCTCTAAAACGCCCTCCAAATCAGGGTCCAAAACAGTATCCTTTAAAAACCCCTTCTACTTCCTGATCTAAATTGGGCAGATAAAATCTGTCAGTTGCACATCTGTCTTTCTGGAACTTTTTTTTTTTTTTCAAATAAAACTATGTTATTTCTATTGTTTCGGATCTGATATTTCCCTTTTTTGTTGGGTTTATCTTATTTTTGTTTTGCCGGACCAGAACCTTCGGTAATGTTTTAAAGATTTGTACAGGACTAAAAGTTCTGTCATTGCCTAACTGAAAAAATAGATATACTAATTTTTGGCCTCATAAGTGATTTACAGTTTCCAGATTCAAACTTTTGAGTACCTGCCTTGTTTCATTAATTTCTAGCATTTAGTAATACCCTTAGAAGTCTGATGACAATGTGAAAAAATTTTCTGTCTAGGTTTCTGCTTTCTTTTATAGAAGATTTTGGAATATCTCTTTATAATATATAAATATATATTTGAGGATAATATATCTAATTGTGGATTTTTCATTTATTCACTGATTCCTTAATTTATTCTATAATGGACCTCAGTGTCTATTACATCAGCTGGACTTTGTATTTATTGTTTACTTACTTTGCCAATCTTATTTTTAATTAGCAAGAACTGTTTCTTCTTGTTCTACACTTGCTTCTTATGCATGGTAGCCTGATCTAGTATTATGGTTATAATACTCTATTACTAGCTCTAAGAATATTATTGGTGAAATTTCTCTTAGTTTCATTCATTTTCTGCACTTCCTCAGGTCAATTGTTTTATTTTCTTAAATCCATTTCTTTCAACCCTTTACTCAAAATACCTTTCCCCCAAATAGAGGGCATAAAAGAAGGCCATCATCTAATTCCTACCATGACTTGGGTTTCCCTTTAGGAAGGAAGCATGGCCTGGAAAAGGCAAGCCATGGGCTGAGGGCTCCCATAATTCCCAGAGTTAAGGACTTTACTCCAAGGAAACTGGCTTTTCTATGCTTTATCCTGTGAAGCTGCCTTTTAGTGATTTATCTTTCTATGTTGAATACTCTCTCCAAGTCCAACATCCATATCAAATATCTATCACTCTCTTTAGGAGGCAGCTTTTTTTGTATAACTAGTTGCTGAGCATTTTATAAACTAAATTAATCATAAAATTGATTTAATATACTGAATGCAGCAAATTAATTGAAATGACACACCACCATACCCTTCCCAACTAGGGACTGAAAACTCTCATAGAAGGTAATATCATTTCATGGACCATATGTCCCTAAAGATAAAGAAAATACTTTTATGTTCAAATTTTAAGTTGTTTTGCTAACATCCCTCACTAAACCATACAATAAGACTCAAAGATGTCCTCAAGGTTTTCTCATGGGTCTCCTCAGCTGACTTAAATAGATGAATGTATTTGCACATGGTTCATTAAGTTAGCTTTAATCTACAATAACAAGTACCTATTCGGAGGTAATTTTCAAGTTTATGTACTTTTATTATATAACTTAAGCTAAATTTTATTCATTTTTATTTTGTTTATATAAAATCAGATTTAAGACTAAGGGGCTGGCCCTAAAATATGCCAATCAAGAAATCTAGAAAAATGAAACACACAATAGGTGGTATGACATTGAAGACCAGTGATACCCCATAACTTAAACTAGCATGTATACAAAGCTTAAAACTTATTTTCCCTAAAGTTTTTTCTTTCTTTTTGATTACTGTACTACTTTAATTACATGTGAAGCAGACACGAAGAGCTAGGTTTCATACTAAGCCAAAGGCACAGTCCTTGGCCCTGCTAGTTTTTTAATAGTTCATTATAGGAAAGGCTAGATGTAGAAGAAGTGAGGGAGAAATGTTTTCCCACATTCCTGCCTTGCCTCATGAAATAGAAACATTTGCCAGCATTTCTATACTGCCAAGGAAGTGCTGGGAAGAAACTTCCACCATTTTCTCCATTTTTACTCTCTTCTTCCCGTGAAAAGAAGAATACATTACTAACTGGGGTACTGTGGCAAAAGTTACAACTCACAGATGACCACAACCTCATTCTCAGCTTTAGCTTTTTTCACTCCTTCTGTCATCAGTTTTTCCACCAGTGATGTGTGTTCTCTCCTGCCACTCCTGTCCTCATGCAGGGAGACCACATTAATTCAAATAAGGTCAAGATTCTCTCAGTCCTGGCTTGCTATGTGCTGGGGTATATTAAAGGTCATTATTCTCCATGTGGTTGAATAGGTAGCTTTTGGTTCAAAACAGCTATTATTCCTAACAGTCCCCACGGTGTAGTTGGGATAGCAGGATGAATTTGAGAGTTTCACTATACTCTCCAAGTCCAAGTTTCTTCTACTAATATATTAATAATTTTAAGAGGGGTATTATATTTTCATTCTCATCTCATTTTTTTGCAAATTTTCTCAATTTTATTAGAGCTCAGAAGGTGGAAGTCAGGATAAATATTACCATCTCATCAATCCTTAACAGGGATTATATATATAATCAGCATTTTAAAAGATCCCCTGAAAACTCACAAAGGAAAAAAGTAACAACTTCTTATATGCTAAAATGTGTTTGAACTGCATACTCATGTAATTTTTTTTAAACAAATACTCCTATTAATTTTAATTTTCAGAAGATATTGATAAAATTCTAGTTGCTCATGTTTCAAACAATCATTGAGTGGCAGAGGCCCTTATTTGAATTAGTTACAGGCAAAACAAGATCACCTCTTTGCAGATTTATTATAGGCGAAATTTCCTTGGTATAAATGTTAATTTTTTTTCTCTTTTGGGGAAATCAAAGGTGCTGCATATAACAATTTGAGGGTTAAAACGACAGTGCTCAATTTTCTGTGCCAGCTGAAAAAGCCTTTTGTAGACCCTCTGCCCATAGGCCAGTATTTGATAGAAACCTTGTGCTTTAGGAAGTTTTAAATGTCTCTGGTAACTTTCTGCAATTATCCCTTGTTGAATTAGCAGAATCAACAGGGCACCCAAAGAGGCCCCTGTGAATTTCTGCTTGTTACCTTGGGGGTGTTTTTTAGTTTCTTACACTTTCCAGGGTTGTTAATTCTGTAGTTTTAAAGTTAAAATAACCATTGTGTGTAATGCAATGTTGTATAAATCTTCCGAGGTCTCTGATAACTAACTTTTGGCAATGTCCTTTGTTTTATTAACCAGACCACTGGGGCTATCCCACACTGTCCCTATATTTGGTATGCTTTCCCTGAAGGCTCAAAGGCAGCCATTTAAGACTTCCTTAAATGTTTCAATTACGTACAAGACCCACTTTAGCTCTGAGTTTGGAGGACCATCAGCCTCTCCAAGAGTTGACACACCTAGAGACCAATCAGGAAGTCACAGGAGATGTAGCTGTGGGTCTGCTAATTCAGCAGGAAACAAATGTACAAAACTGAGAGGTATGTTCTTTATATGCTGGTCACTTTCCTTTTACTGCCTTAAATTACACCTTGCCATTTACCTAAATATTCTTAGTTTAGTGTACTATGGCAGTTTCTAAACATTCACCTATAATTATTAAACTTCATGGACCAAAAATAATTTTTAGAACTTAAACATTTACAAAATATTAAGCTTTGTCAGAAAAGTGCTGAAGCTTCATTTTAAATGCCCATCTTATTGACTCTGTAGTTCCATATGGCTCTGTATAAAACTGTTAATTGCTGTAAGTCAGTCCTAAAGCACAGAATGATGGGAGAATGCATTAATAGCATACATTTCTTCCTAATGTACTTTATCTGCTCTGATTCTAAGAAGCTGCACCTGTGAGTTAGAATGTAGGAAGGGGAAAATTATTATTCTCAGATTTTGCTTTTATAAATAATTTTCTGTAGAACACTAAGAGAATGTGTTCTCCATAACACTTATGTCAGAAAAATATATTTGAATGATTAGTTGCTAGTGAAAATAGATTAAGAGGGGAAAAAAATCCCCATTTAGCTCTCTGCATCCATAACAACCCAGCATTTTTTCCAAAACTTTCTTTCCACACCTCAATCAAAACACAAAAGTTGGAGTTCCCATTGTGGCTCAGTGGTTAAAAAAAAAAAAAAAAAAACTGACTAGTATCCATGAGGATGCAAATTTGATCCCTGGCCCCACTGTGTAAGTTAAGGATCCATCATTGCCATGAGCTGTGGTGTAGGTCCCAAATGTGGCTCAGATCTTGGCATGGCTGTGGATGTGGCTGTAGCTGTGGCCAGCAGCTACACTTCCAATTTGACCCCTAGGCCGAGGGTGCAGCCCTAAAAAGATACAGAAAAGAAAAAAAGAAACAATAAAGAAAACCAAAGTAATGTTGTTGTTATTTACATTTTAATCTAATTTGCATATTAGACTTAAAATCTGAAGTAGAACAGACATTTTTCATATTCCGAATTAAGACGTGAGAACTTTGGGACTTGCTGAATCAATGTTTCAAGCACATACAGGCATTCAAGGTGAAACTTCACAGCAGAATTTTGCTATACTGAATGATTATGTATGTTTCTGGTTGATATTAGTTTGCATCTATGGAATTTTCTTTTTCTTGGTACTACCTTTGACAGATTTTCTGTGTGTCAATGACTGGTTAGAAATATAACTGTCAATGGGACATAATCATTTTATAATAATTTTAATTATGTTGAAGTTTCTATAAATTAATTATGAGGGAAAAATCAAAATATTTTTGGAGCAGATGTGATTTCTAATATATTGGTAGGTCTTCTAGAACCATTTTCTCAGTTTTCTCTTGGAAAAATAAGTCACTAGAACCAAATCACCATTTTCAGAATTTTGCAATCAAGTACCACATTAGTTTTTAATGGAGTATCTCAAACATGTCTTGGGACAACTATAATAATAACATAGATGCCGATTACAAGTGAATCTATGCAGCCATCACAGCAATCTCTCCTAAATTTGTTGTTACTTTGTGTTGTGATTATCTCTTATATACCTGTCTCAAACAGGCTCAGAGATCAGATGTAAAGGATTTAGCACATCAAAGGCACTCAAGAGTTTTCTTTGGTTAATGAATAAATGAAATATCAAATGTTTCAATAATTTTATTTCACATTAACATAAAACTTGTATCTAGTTCATATGGTATTGATTTCTACATTGTATTTATATCATGTTGAAATGTAATTTGTTTTTCCTCTGCCAGTGACTTCTGGAGTAAGGAAGGCATATATATTCTCAAAGATGATAAGGCAAAATGCTTTGCCACTGATGTTTCACCCAATATTTGAGTCTTGACTTCCTCCACTTCATCTGCCTACTTCTTATTCTCTTTAGTCTAATCACCCATTTGCTCTTTGCCCTAGAACTTGCTCCTGCTATTCTAGAGGGGTCTTAGAGAGTCATTTTCTAACTTTTACAAGTAACAACTCAATGATAACACTTTAAAAAAAAAATCCAAGAGCTACTTCTAATTCCTTTTCAGCAAATTCTTCCTTACTTATCTCATTTTAGTTTTAATATATATCAAACAAAGGTCTTAGTTTTAGCTCTTGGACTTCGCCATTTTTAGTCAGTGTATTAGAAGTCTAAGTACCCAGCCCTTCCACAGATCTGCAAATACATCTTGCCAAACCCATGAGAAAAAAATCACTTTATTTTTACATAGAATGCTACATCTATGCTAACTAAATGATATATAAGTGATTATGAAAATCATTAATACCTTAAGGACAGAAAAAATATGACTGATGAAAAACAGTTAAGGAGTTCCCGACGTGGCGCAGTGGTTTACAAATCCGACTAGGAACCATGAGGTTGCGGGTTAGGTCCCTGCCCTTGCTCAGTGGGTTTACAATCCGGCGTTGCTGTGAGCTGTGGCGTAGTTTGCAGACGTGGCTTGGATCTGGATCCCGCATTGCTGTGGCTCTGGCACAGGCCTGCAGCTACAGCTCCGATTCGACCCCTAGCCTGGGAAGCTCCATATGCTGCAGGAGTGGCCCAAGAAATAGCAAACAAACAAGAAAAACAGTTAGTTAATCCTCTATGAACATCTCTGTCCTCTCAAATTTAAGGAATTTTGTGAATTCTATTTTCTTTCCTAGACATTTAGTAAGTATGTACATAACAATCTTCAGTAACTATTTTCTATTTCCTCAATCATTATTTTAAAACTTTAAAAAATGCCAAAAAATTTTCAATTCCAATATCTAGTCCACAGACATACTAAGATTTTTATAAAATTCTTTTTGTACAATCACAACACATTAGCACTCTGACATCAAGCTTTACAATTCATTTAAGTAACTGAGGTCTGTTTAAATAACATTTGTTAGCTGATTTGGGAAATACATTCTATTTCAGCTTAATTGAAATAGTATTTTTACTTAACAGTTAACAAAAGTCTAAACATTTGTACTGGTTGGCTGTATCTGCACAACTGTTTCTATTTCAGTTTTTTGCTGATTATACTATACAAAGACAATAACAACTCTCAACTACAGAACTTTTTGTTATAGGTAGAATGAGGGCTGCATTCTCATACATCTTCCAGTTAAGATTCTAACCTATGGAAAAAAGAAACATGTATATACACACCTCTTGAACACACCTCTCATATCAACCATTTATTTACAGTCTAATTTATCACTACTTTAAGAAGTAAATCTGTAGCTATGAAAGCAAAAGCAGTTTGGGATGTGAAAAAATTTCTTTTTTCAATTTAATTTTCCTGGGGCTTTTTTCTCTATGCAATTCATGTAAACAATTTAAAAAAAAAAAAAAAGATACTCCAAGAAAATGACAAGACTGTTAGAGTTTTCTCCTGAATAAGATTATTTAACTTAAGCCACCTCAACTGTGAAAACTATGGAAGCAACTTTGAGAAAACATTTTGAATGTGACAGCAAAATTACTTTGTGATGTTTATACATTTTTCATAATGTTGTTCCCAGTAGAACTGATTTCTACATTTCTCACAGCAATGGTATGAAGAATCAGCCTTTTAAAAGGATCAGAATTTGCTGACACTGCTGCGGGAGTGCCTTGTTTGCTAAGAGACAATGCTGTGGTTAAATGCAGTACAGCAATAACTTTGAGGAATTAGGAGGTATCAAAAAAAGCTGTATAGCTCTATATATTCACATTTGTGCAAGAGAAAAGAGAAAGGGGAAAACACAGAAGTAGACAGAAATGAAACAAGACAGCCATAGCAGAGGACTCAAACAATGTGCCACTGAGTTCGATAAATCCATACTTATTTTTTAACATCCAGCAAGGTCATAGATGACGCTGACACTGGTCTCCTAGCAACCCACTCTACTAACCTACTTTTGTCCCAATCACTGGAGAATGGGTTTGGTGCTTTGAGCTGTGCTTCAACATGAAAAAAGAAAGAATAAAAGTGATGTTGGGTAACTATTGATGGGTGGAAAAAAAAAATGTGTGCACACACTGAAACATACACACCACTTCTGGTCTCTTTCCCATCTAAATCTACACAGTTCAGAGTGGTCTTTCTTCAAATTTCCTATAATTGAAAATAAATGTCTAACTGTCACAGAATCATCACCTTTCTAAAAATCCAAAATGCTAATTTTGATGTAGCACACGTAACAACCTTAATACACTTATATGCGAGACACATACAGTAAAAGCTATAACTACTACAAAGATCTAATTGGAAAAAAAACTAAAAATAAAAGTAATAATATCTATATTATAATTAAAGTTTAAGTCACATGTTGTAAAAGTCAAATTTTTATAAATTAGTTTTGCCAATTTATCACAATTTGTCATTTAATCTCAGAAGTGATATTTTCAGAATTGGTTTCTGTGACTAAATTTTACAAACTATGTTTTCTTCTGAGTTATATTTTTTCCCCTTTTAATATTTTTATATTATCTTTTGGTTCTATGCTTCCAAGTTTTTACAGTACTTTCCTACCTCTACAATTCCATTGTTTTCTTTCTTAATTTTCTTGAAGATATTCTTAGTCTATGAAAGATGAATATGTTATACTATTCGAAATAATTTCATTTAATGAAATATTTCCTTCTAATTTGTCCATTTGATTTCTTAAAAGGGCAAATAACATTGGTTTTAATTACTTACAGCAAACTAGTTTACTATGAACTTACAAATAACTTCTCCAAAATTATTAGACTATTCACACATTGAGGGACAACTCATTCATATTTTAACATGATTTTTGCCTTTACTATTTCAGTTGTGTGATACAGATTCTAGACCTTACCTTCTTCTCATTGTCTATCCCCAATTCTTTTTTTTTTTTTTTGTCTTTTTGTTGTTGTTGTTGTTGTTGCTATTTCTTGGGCCGCTCCCGCGGCATATGGAGGTTCCCAGGCTAGGGGTCGAATCGGAGCTGTAGCCACCGGCCTACGCCAGAGCCACAGCAACGCAGGATCTGAGCCGCGTCTGCAACCTACACCACAGCTCATGGCAACGCCGGATCGTTAACCCACTGAGCGAGGGCAGGGACCGAACCCTCAACCTCATGGTTCCTAGTAGGATTCGTTAACCACTGAGCCACGACGGGAACTCCTATCCCCAATTCTTAAAAAATACACTCAAAAAAATTTCCCGTAGTTTCTCATGGTCCTTCTTAAAAAAAAAAACAAGTCTCAGAAATGAATGATATTCTTGAAGTGGTCTTGCCAATATATAGAACTACGTATCATTTTATCCTTGATCAATGCATGTCTTACTTTTAAAAAGGCATCCTCAATGCCTTGTACTCTTTTAGAAAGCATCACAAACTATATTACAGCAAATGAAAAGTGCTATTTTTTCCAGAACTGCTGTTAATCTGCCACCTCAGTTTTACCTCTGTGCCAAGACTGAGCATATATTTTGAGTTGATAAAGGAAAAACTCATAATCATTTCTGTTAAGTGGATTTTTTGTCTTGGATCACAGCTTCAACCTGTTGAGGTAGGGTTTTGAACCCCAACTCAGTCATGTAAACAGCATCTTTTTTTTTTTTTTTTTTTGGTCACATGAAGATGCTATGTATGCCATTAAATACTCTTTCATAGGACTGGTAAAAATCTATTGACCAAGAACTTTAGTTTCAAGATGGTATACTGAACACATCTATTTGTCTCCTCTGCTTTCTAAAACCTAAAAAAAAAAAAAAAAAAACCTCAAATAATATACGATGGAAAATCATGTAGCCATATTTAAAAACAAGAAGAAATACTATTATTATAGGCGAAAAAATAAAGCAGAAGAGGCAAACTGATGGATAACAGGAACTGGTGTTTCTAAACAGGTACAACTCCTTGCTGAGTAAAATGAGGAATTACACATAAAAACACATTACTTTGAAATAATAACTCAAAATGTAGTAATTCAGGTGTATTACTTATAAAATTTTACCTAAGTTTTAAAACATTTCGTAAGAAAATAGAAAGTACAAGGAATAAAAAAGTGAACACTAGAAAAATACCCAAAAGACACAAAAGTGCAATTATTTTTACATTATTTTTCTACTATAGTTGATTTACATTGTTATGTCAATTTTTGCTATACAGCAAAATGACCCATACATACATATGTGTGTATATATATATATTATATACATTATTTTTGTCACATTCTCTTCCATCATATTCCATCACAAGTGACTAGATATAGCTCCCTGTGCTATGCAATGGGATCTCAGTGTTTACTCACTCCAAATGCAGTAATTTCTAACCCCAATCTCCCAGTCCATCCCAATCCTCTCCTCTCCCCTTCAGCAACCACAAGTCCATTCTCCAAGTCTGTAAGTTTGTTTCTTTCTGCAGAAAGGTTTGTCTGTAGAGTAGATTCCAGATATAAGAGATATCATATGGTATTTGTCTTCTTCTTTCTTATTTCGCTTAGTAAGAGTCTCTAGTTCCATCTTTGTTTCAGCAAATGGCATTATTTTGTTCTTTTTATTGCTGAGTAGTATTCCTTTGTGTATATATACCACGTCTTAATCCATTCATCTGTTGATAGACATTTATATCATTTCCATGTCTTGGCTACTGTGAATAGTGCTACGATGAACATATGAGTGCATGTATTTTTTTTCAAGGAAAGATTTTTCCAGATATATGCCCAGGAATGGGATTGCTGGGTCATATGGTATTTCTATATTTAGTTTTCTGAGGTACCTCTATACTGTTTTCCATAGTGGTTGTACCAATTTATATTCCCACCAATAGTGTAGGAGGGTACCCTTTTCTCCACACGCTCTCCAACATTTATTATTTGTTGACTTATTAACGATGACCATTCTGACTGGTGTGAGGTGGTACCTCACTGTAGTTTTGATTTGCATTTCTCTAATCATCAGTGACGTTGAGCATTTTTTCATGTGCCTGTTGGCCATCTGTATATCTTCTCTGGAGAAATGTCTATTCAGGTCTTTTACCCATTTTTCAATTGGGTTGTTGGTTTTTGCTCTGGAGTCATATAAATTGTTTACATATTCTAGAGATTAAGCCCTTGTCAGTTGCATCATTTGAAAGTATTTTCTCCCATTCTGTATGTTGTCTTTTTGTTTTTGTTTTATTTTTTTAATGGATTCCTTTGCTGCACAAAAGCTTGTCAGTTTAATTAGGTCCGATTGGTTTTTGTTTTTATTTCTGTTGCCTTGGGAGACTGATCTAAGAAATCATTCGTATGGTTGATGTCAGAGAATGTTTTTACCCATGTTCTCTTCCAGGAGTTTTAAGGTGTCTTGTCTTATGTTTAAGTCTTTAAGACATTTTGAGTTTATTTTTGTGCATGGTTTGAGAGTGTGTTCCAGTTTCACTGATTTACATGAAATTGTCCAGTTTTCCCAGCATCACTTGCTAAAGAAGACTGTCTTTTTTAAATTTTATATTCTTGCCTCCTCCATCAAAGATTAATTGACCATAGGTGTCTGGACAAACATGCAATTTGAAATGAAAATAGTACATTTGAAAAATACTTGATCTATTTAAATAAATTAAAATTAAAAAACTGGGTATAAATTATCTAGTATTGATTGGCAAAAAGTTAAAAGAGCCCACAGTTGTTGAAGGACAAAAAAATCAGAAACTTTTATTAAATATTAGTGCTAAGAGTAAACCACTGGGATAAGTGAACTAATGGTTTTATTAAGGTTTCAAAAATGCATGTATTTTTAGTTTAATTTGTTTTAAACATGCATGTACTTTTGAATAGCAATTGTACATCCAGTAACCCATCATAAAAATAATGAATAGAATGAGTTAAAAGTGCCTATATATAATATATAACCTTTTATATGTAAAAACAATATTCATCAATATAGTTTTTACTATATATGACATGGTTTGTTAAACAAATGAAATAATGGTCCAAAACCAAATGAACCAAAAGGAGGTGAACTTGGTCTTCTGTTTGTGCCATGGTAAAATGTTAAAGTTACTACTCTTGATTTCCAGAATCAACTTTGTTTTCAGAATCAACTTTGTTATTTTTTAAAAATTGGATATGTAAGCCTTTATCCAATTGTCCAGCAAATTTCTCATTTTTTGTGTTATCTATTCTACGACAGAAAAATGCTTCTGTAATTATATCTATCTAAACACCTCTTCCTATATAGCCTAGTATTGTGAGTAGGCATGAATATTTAATACTATAAGCTACTTTTGTGTGACTATGAGCATTTTATCTGTCTAGTATTAGTTTATTTTTAAATTATAAAACCATGGTATAATACCTATCTTGTAGGGTTCTTAGGAATGTTAGGATTTATATAAATTATTGAGGACAGTTCTTGACACATAGTAGGAAGTCAAAACTATAATTACTATGTTTCCTTCTTTATTTGGTCCAAGGATATGATTAACCACATTGCCTTTAATGCTAAAGTTCGAAAAATCATTATCCTCTATACAGTGTATAGAAGTCAAGTAGAAGCAAGTAGCTCTGCTTTCTATTTCCTTTGGTCATTTTAACACTTCTTTCTTGCATGATGAAATGCATCTTCTGCTTGGGGTTTGTTTTTTTTTTTTTTTTTTTTCTTCCTATGGGTAGGACTCTGTTCTTACTACTTCCATTATTACATTGTTCAACTGATAATGAACTCTTTCTTGCTGACAATATTTTAACAACTCCTTGCCATTATTTCTAAAGAACCTCAAGTATATACTCTTCCATTTTACTATGAAATACTATATTCTGAATTCTTCTGGAAATTATTTTTGCAGTTTAAATGTTGTATTTTTTAGAGGTGTTTCCTCCTTAAGTTTAAAATTTATTCCTTTATTTCTATTTTTAATCTATTTAGAAATTTAGAGGCTGTGATTACCAACTACATCCTCATTTTCTTAGAGCATTTTGCCATTGGCTTTCCACTATTTTAAAGCACATGTGCCTAACAGATATTTTCCTTTTTGTTACTGTCAACTCAGTATGACCAGCCCTTAGAAGGACTGTCCAAACATATCTTTTATGTGAAAAATCCCTATATTCCTATGAGAAGTGGTGGATAGGGAAGTGTGCAGCATCATTTAATCCAGAGCCTATTGCTCTCAGAGAATCCTACTAAGGCACCAGAAAAGATAGAAAGAGTGAGGACGGCCTGAAAATACATATGGACTCACTTATTCCTCTTTTTAAGTGGTTATATGTATCAATATGTTATATGGTGAGCCAACTGAAGGCACACACAAAAAGTTTTATAAAACAAGAAGGTCCTTTTGTTCATGAATCAATAATTGTGACTTTAAATGGATTGCTGGAACTGAATCTGAAGCCAAAGTCGCCTTTAGAAGCTTTATCCCAGAGGAAACAGTAATGAAATTAGAAAGGCTAAAAATAACCAAGGACTGTAAATGACCCCTATCACTTCAACTAGAACTGTCATGAAAATATGTGGAGTCCAATTTAGGTCAATGAGATGATGGAATAGGAAGCCACAGGTTCTCCTTCCTCCACAAAAGCATCAATTTAACAACAATGTATGTATGGACGAAAATACTTCTGGGAGAACTCTAGAATACACTCGAAAGCCACTGTAAAACCAAGATAGGATTCTAGTGACATAGGTAGGAAATTTTCTGGTATTTGATATCCCTGTCCATGGTCCTTCCCCTATGCAACATAGCATTAAGCAACTGAGAAGAAATCACCTGTACCAAGGCTTTCCCCTTAGGATGGAAATGAAAGAATGGACCATGTGTTCAATGTTCTGGCTTGTCTGGGTGCTGCCCACTGAGAGAGAATTCAGCCTCACCTGACAGAGGGCACTGACGGGGTCATTGCTAGAGAGTTTGAAAGCTGTTGCAAAGAGAAGTATGCAACCCTTAAGAGCTGAAGTTCTGTAAGCAGATGTCAGAGGGAGCAAGCTATCAGGAAAATAAGGTTTTAAGAGATCCAATAAACCAAAGACTAGCTCAAGAATGAAATAATTCATGCAGATGTTTCCCCTAAACAAAGCCAGTAGGAGAAGTTTAAGAGAGGTGCTTTTTGTTCCCCCCAAGTGCTCAAATCTTAGCAAAAAAATTTAAGGCACATACAGAAAGAGGGGAAGATGGCATAATAATGGAAAAAATTAAAACTCCAGAAACTGACTCTCAAGAAATATAGCTCTAAAAGAAGCCCAGCAAAGACTTTAAAATAAGTGTAATAAAGGTGTTTAGTGAGATAAACGAAAGCACAGATAAACAACTAAACAAAATCAGGAAACCTGTGCATGAACAAGAGGAGAATATAAAGAAAGTGATAGACTATAAAAAAGAATAAAAATTCTAGATCATAAAATAAAATAACTCAATTAACAAATTTATTAATAGGTTTCAACAGTAGATGTGACAAGTAGAACAATGGAACAATGGTCAAGTCATTTAGTCAGAGGAGCAAAAAGACAGGAAAATAAGAGGCAATAGAGCCTAAGGGACTTATAAGACACAATAAATAAGTGTTATTAGAATACTGAAAGGAGAAGAAAAACAAAGACAAAAGGGAAGAGAACATATTTGAAGAAATAAAGGCCGAACGAACCTGAAAGACTAAATGGACAAACGTATTTAAGAACACAAGGAGCTCCAACTAGGTCAATTCAAAGACATATTACATCAAGACTTATTATAACAAGCCATACTTTCAAAGACAAAAAAATAATCTTGAAAGCGGCAAGATAAAAGTGATTCATCACATACAAGGAGCTTCTATTACAAAAACTTTATAAGCCAGAACAGAGTAGAATGAGATATTCAAAGTTTTGAAAAAAAAAAAATAAAAACAGCTAACCAAGAATACTTCATTTAGAAAAACTATCCTTTAAAAATGAAGCAATTAAAACTCTTCCAAGTAGAGGGAGGACAAGATGGCGGAGGAGTAGAGGGACACACTCGCCCTCTCCCACAAACACAACAAAAAAAAGCACATCTACAGAATAAATGACTTGCACAGAACAGCAACAAATCGCTGGCAGAAGAACCTAAACTCCAATAACGGCAAGAAGTTTGTGATATTACGGGGCAGAACGGGAGAAAAGAGGAGAGTGAGAGAAGGTGAATCCGAGTGGGATGGGCGCTCGCGAAAGGGAACTGCGGAGGAGAAAGGGATCCCACACCCTGGAAAGTCACCTACACGGGGGAAAGATCAAACGAACCGGAGGAATCTCCAGATGCAGAGAAGAGTGTAGCAGTAAGTTGGAGTATGGAAAAGCCCATCAAGAACCGAACGGACCATCTGAACTACGGGCACAGTCACCAAAAATTGAGACGCCTGGGTGGGGGCTGGGCACTGAATCCTCGGCTCCAGAGGTTAGTCCCCGGGCTGGGGGGGCGGGGCGGAGCGGAAACTGCCTGGGAGGTCTAGAAACCATTTGACAGGGCAGAGACTGCCTGGGAGACTAGAAAACAAAGCTGTCGCAGAGGAAGGGAGCAATACTCTAGGGGCGGGGAAGTGGAAAGCCGCATCAGAGGGAAGCTGGGAGAAGAGCCTGGTCTGCGCCCATGCTGGGGAGGGGAGAGAAGAAGGGGTGGGTCCCCATAGAATACCCCCCATGCCACAGCAAGCTTACAGGCCCGCTAGCTAGCTGAAAGCTGTGCTTCCCAGTGCATCCCCTCCCCCCACCCCCTACGCTCTCGCCGAACCTGGGGCTGCCTGCCATCCAGGAGGGATGGCCTCAACAATTGCCTGAAGCCTACCACCGCAGGGGCTGTCCCTGCACAGGCCTGCCTGCCCTTTGGAGGGGCTACACTTCCGCAGAGTAGCACCAAACACCACCAGCCCCCGAGAAAAGGCCTGCAGCCCAGAAAAGCTAGAACAAGCCTAGCCAGGTAGTGAATAGATCTGCCTAATTCCCGGACGGTTTTTCTGAGTCGGGCTGCCCTGGGGAGGAGCCTCTTCGGTTTCCAAAGGCCCTGCTACCCGCCCTAGCCCCCAGGGGGTGCCCTAGTGGATTAGCTGCATAGGACTGCCAGCTCCAGGCAGGAACCCCTGCAGCTCAGAAAAGCTGTAACAAGCTCGGTGCAGCCGGGAAAAGATCTCAGACGGTCTTTCTGAGTCGGGCTGCCCTGGGGAGGAGCCTCTTCGGTTTCCAACGTTCCAACGGCCTTGCTACCCGCCCAAGCCCCCAGGGGGTGCCCTAGTGGATCAGCTGTATAGGACTGCCAGCTCCAGGCAGGACCCCCTACAGCCCAGAAAAGCTGCAACAAGCCTGGCCAAGCCGGGAAAAGATCTCAGACGGGCCCAACACCACCAACCCCCTGCAAGAACCCCACAGCCTAAAAACACCAGAGCAAGCTCTGCATGACCAAGTGAAATCTGCTACCATCGTGGTGTGGACCTCCCAGTCCTGTCTGCCCTCAGGAAGTCCTCCTTTGCTTCAAAGAAACACTGTTAGCCCCATCAACACTCCAGAAAAGCCACACTGCCTCAAAAAAGATTGACCAACAACGCCAGCCCCCAGGAAATATTCTACAGCAGTGACAAGGCAAACACTGCCCGATAACAGAGAGTACAACTCCCTCAGGAGAAAGAAAACAACAAGCAAGATGAAGAAGCTGAGAAACCACCCCCAGTCAAACCAACAGGAGAACTCACCTAAAACAGTCAACAATGAAACAGATCTCTGCAGTCTGACAGACCTGGAGTTCAAAAGAGAAATAGTGAAAATACTGAAGGAATTAAGAGAAGATATGAACAGTAATGCAGATACCCTCAGAAAGGAACTAGAAGATATAAGGAGGAGCCAAGAAAAACTAGAACATTCATTTGCAGAGATGCAAACGGAACTAAGGGCAGTAAAAACCAGAATGAATAATGCAGAAGAACGAATCAGTGATATGGAAGATAGAATAATGGAAATCACTCAATCCGGTCAACAGACAGAAAACCGAATCAAAAAACTGGAAAGCAATATAAGAGACCTATGGGATAATATAAAACGGGCCAATCTACACATAATAGGAATTCCAGAAGGAGTAGAAAAAGATAAGGGGATGGAAAATATATTTGAAGAAATTATCGCTGGAACCTTCCCAAATCTAAAGGATGCTGGGTTCAAGATACAAGAAGCACAGAGGGCCCCAAACAAACTGAACCCAAATAGACCCACAGGAAGACACATCATAATAAAAATGGCAAAAGTTAGTGATAAAGACAGGATCCTAAAGGCAGCAAGAGAAAAACAGAATGTTACCTACAAGGGAACCCCCATAAGAATATCAGCTGACTTCTCTACAGAAACACTACAGGCCAGGAGGGAATGGCAAGAGATATTTAAAGTGCTCAAAGGAAAAAATATGCAACATAGAATACTATATCCAGCAAGAATATCATTTAAAATAGAAGGGGAAATAAAAATGTTTTCCAACAAACAAAAACTTAAAGAATACTGCAACACAAAACCCAGGTTAAAGGAAATATTGAAAGGGCTTCTCTAAACCAAAAAGAAAGGAAGGAAAGGGAAGAAAAAAGAAAGGAAAAAAAAAAGAAGAAGAACTAGGACTGAGGAAACCACAATCAGAGAGCAGTCACTCAAATAAGCCAGCATACAGATTTAATCATGAACAGGCCTCAAACAAAATAAAATTAAAAAGAAAAAAGTAAAAAAAGAGTCATCAAAACCATAAAATGTGGGCAAGGGATGTTAGGAAGTAAATAACCCTTTTTGTTTGATTGTTTGTATGTTTCTCTTCTTAATTTTAATATAGTAATGAAGTGTTTGAACTTGCAGGACCATCAGGCTAAAACACACAATTATGGGAAGGGGTTAACATACTTAAAAAACAGGGCAACCACAAGCCAAAAGCAAATATTGCATTTGCAAAAAAATGAAAAAAAAATACACTCAAGCAGATAATAACAGGAGACCATCCAACCAAAAAAAAAAAAAAAAAAAGGAAGAATGGAGAACCATAGAATCAACTGGAACACGAGGTTCAAATGGCAATAAATAATCATCTATCAATTATCACCTTAAATGCCAATGGACTGAATGCCCCAATCAAAAGACACAGAGTGGCTGAGTGGATAAAAAGGCAAAAACCTTCAATATGCTGCCTACAAGAAACTCACCTTAGGACAAAAGATACATATAGATTGAAAGTGAAAGGGTGGGGAAAAATATTTCATGCCAATAGACATGACAGAAAAGCAGGAGTCGCAATGCTCATATCAGACAAAATAGACTTTAAAACAAAAGACATAAAGAAAGACAAAGAAGGACACTACTTAATGATTAAGGGATCCATCCAAGGAGAGGATGTTACTATCGTCAACATATATGCCCCAAATACAGGAGAACCCAGATACATACAACAAATATTAACAGACATAAAGGGAGATATTGATGAGAATACAATCATAGCAGGAGACCTTAATACCCCCCTCACATCAATGGACAGATCCTCCAGACAGAAAACCAATAAAGCAACAGAGATCCTAAAGGAAACAATAGAAAAGTTAGACTTCATTGATATCTTCAGGATACTACATCCAAAAAAAGCAGAATACACATTCTTCTCAAATGCACATCGAACATTCTTAAGAATCAGCCACATTTTGGGACACAAAGCTAACCTCAATAAATTTAGGAGCATAGAAATTATCTCAAGTATCTTCTCTGACCACAATGCCATGAAATTAGAAATCAACCATGGGAAAAGGAAAGAGAAAAAACCTACTGCATGGAGACTAAACAACATGCTACTAAAAAACCAATGGGTCAATGAGGAAATCAAGAAGGAAATTAAAAACTACCTTGAAACAAATGATAATGAAGACACAACCGCTCAATATCTATGGGATGCTGCGAAAGCAGTGCTCAGAGGGACATTTATAGCAATACAGGCCTTTCTCAAAAAAGAAGAAAGATCCCAAATTGACAACTTAACCCTCCACCTAAATGAATTAGAAAAAGAAGAACAAAAAAGGCCTAAAGTCAGCAGAAGGAAGGAAATTATAAAGATCAAAGAAGAAATCAATAAAATAGAGACTCAAAAAACAATCGAGAAAATTAATAAAACCAAGAGCTGGTTCTTTGAAAAGGTAAACAAAATTGACAAACCCCTGGCCAGACTCACTAAAAAGAGGAGAGAAAGAACCCAAATAACCAAAATTATAAATGAAAAAGGAGAAATCACAACGGATACAGCAGAAATACAAAAAACCATAAGAGAATACTATGAACAACTCTATGGCAACACGTTTGACAATCTGGAAGAAATGGACAATTTTCTAGAATCTTACAGCCTGCCAAAACTGAATCAAGTAGAAACAGACCAACTGAACAGACCGATCACTAGAAATGAAATGGAAGAGGTCATAAAAACACTCCCTACAAATAAAAGTCCAGGACCAGATGGCTTCACAGGTGAATTTTATCAAACATATACAGAGGAATTGGTGCCCATCCTCCTGAAACTCTTTCAAAAGGTGGAAGAAGAAGGAATACTCCCAAAGACATTCTATGATGCCACCATCACCCTCATTCCAAAACCAGACAGAGATACCACCAAAAAAGAAAACTATCGCCCAATATCTTTGATGAATATAGATGCAAAAATTCTCAACAAAATCTTAGCCAACCGAATCCAACAACATATCAAAAAAATTATACACCATGACCAGGTTGGGTTCATCCCAGGTTCACAAGGATGGTTCAACATATGCAAATCAATCAGCATCATACACCACATTAAAAAAAAAAGTCAAAAATCATATGATCATCTCAATAGACGCAGAAAAAGCATTTGACAAAGTCCAACATCCATTCATGATCAAGACCCTCGCCAAAGTGGGTATAGAGGGAACATTCCTGAACATAATCAAAGCCATTTATGATAAACCCACAGCAAATATAATCCTCAGTGGGGAAAAACTGAAAGCCTTCTCACTCAAATCTGGAACAAGACAGGGATGCCCACTCTCACCACTGCTGTTCAACATAGTTTTGGAAGTCCTAGCCACAGCAATTAGACAAACCAAAGAAATAAAAGGCATCCATATAGGAAGAGAAGAGATCAAACTGTCACTGTATACAGATGACATGATACTATACGTAGAAAACCCTAAGGACTCAACCCCAAAAACTCTTTGAACTGATTCATAAATTCAGCAAAGTAGCAGGATAGAAGATTAACATTCAGCAGTCAGTTGCATTTCTGTATACCAGCAATGAAATATTAGAAAAGGAATACAAAAACACGATACCTTTTAAAATTGCACCTCACAAAATCAAATATCTCGGAATACACCTGACCAAGGAAGTAAAGGACCTATATGCCGAGAACTATAAAACTTTAATCAAAGAAATCAAAGAAGATGTAAAGAAATGGAAAGCTATTCCATGTTCCTGGATTGCGAAAATCAATATTGTAAATATGGCCATACTGCCCAAAGCAATCTACAGATTCAATGCAATCCCTATCAAATTACCCATGACATTTTTCACAGAACTAGAACATACAATCCAAACATTTATATGGAACCACAAAAGACCCAGAATCGCCAAAGCAATCCTGAGAAACAAAAACCAAGCAGGAGGCATAATTCTCCCAGACTTCAAGAAATACTACAAAGCCACAGTCATCAAAACAGTGTGGTACTGGTATCAAAACAGACAGACAGGGAGTTCCCTTTGTGGCGCAGTGGTTAACGAATCCGACTAGGAACCATGAGGTTTCGGGTTCGGTCCCTGCCCTTGCTCAGTGGGTTAACGATCTGGCATTGCTGTGAGCTGTGGTGTAGGTTGCAGACGTGGCTCGGATCCCACGTTGCTGTGGCTCTGGCATAGGCCGGCAGCTACAGCTCCGATTAGACCCCTAGCCTGGGAACCTCCATGTGCCGCATGAGCAGCCCAAGAAATAGCAACAGCAACAACAACAACTACAACAACAACAAAAAAGGCAAAAAGACAAAAAAAAAAAACAGACAGACCAATGGAACAGAATAGAGAATCCGGAAATAAACCCTGACACCTATGGTCATTTCATCTTTGACAAGGGAGGCAAGAACATCAAATGGGAAAAAGAAAGTCTATTCAGCAAGCATTGCTGGGAAACCTGGACAGCTGCATGCAAAGCAATGAAACTAGAACACACCCTCACACCATGCACAAACATAAACTCAAAATGGCTGAAAGACTTAAATATACGACAGGACACCATCAAACTCCTAGAAGAAAACATAGGCAAAACACTCTCTGACATCAACATCATGAATATTTTCTCAGGTCAGTCTCCCAAAGCAATAGAAATTAGAGCAAAAATAAACCCATGGGACCTCATCAAACTGAAAAGATTTTGCACAGCAAAGGAAACCCAAAAGAAAACAAAAAGACAACTTACAGAATGGGAGAAAATAGTTTCAGATGATGCAACCGACAAGGGCTTAATCTCTAGAATATATAAACAACTTATACAACCCAGCAGCAAAAAAGCCAATCAATCAATGGAAAAATGGGCAAAAGACCTGAATAGACATTTCTCCAAAGAAGATATACAGATGGCCAGCAAACACATGAAAAAATGCTCAACATCGCTGGTTATAAGAGAAATGCAAATCAAAACTACCATGAGATCACCTCACACCAGTCAGAATGGCCATCATTAATAAATCCACAAATAACAAGTGCTGGAGGGGCTGTGGAGAAAAGGGAACCCTCCTGCACTGTTGGGGGGAATGTAAACCGGTACAGCCACTATGGAGAACAGTTTGGAGATACCTTAGAAATCTATACATAGAACTTCCATATGACCCTGTAATCCCACTCTTGGGCATCTATCCGGACAAAACTCTACTTAAAAGAGACACATGCACCCGCATGTTCATTGCAGCACTATTCACAATAGCCAAGACATGGAAACAACCCAAATGTCCATCAACAGAGGATTGGATTCGGAAGATGTGTGGTATATAAACACAATGGAATACTACTCAGCCATAAAAAAGAATGACATCATGCCATTTGCAGCAACATGGATGGAGCTAGAGAATCTCCTACTGAGTGAAATGAGCCAGAAAGACAAAGACAAATACCATATGATATCACTTATAACTGGAATGTAATATCCAGCACAAATGAACATCTCCTCAGAAAAGAAAATCATGGACTTGGAGAAGAGACTTGTGGCTGCCTGATGGGAGGGGGAGGGAGAGGGAGGGATGGGGAGTTTGGGCTTATCAGACACATCTTAGAATAGATTTACAAGGAGATCCTGCTGAATAGCATTGAGAACTATGTCTAGATACTCATGTTGCAACAGAAGAAAGGCTGGGGGAAAAATGTAATTGTAATGTATACATGTAAGGATAACCTGACCCCCTTGCTGTACAGTCGGAAAAAATAATAATAATAATAAATAATTAAAAAAAAAACTCTTCCAAGTAAAGAAAAGCTGAGATTGTAGACCTGCTACACACACACACACACACACACACACACACACACACACACACTAAAGGGGATACTTAAAGTTGAAATAAAAAGGATGATAGATAGTAACATGAACACATATGAAAATATAAGGTTCTTTTGCAAAAATATAGACAAATATAGTAACATGTTCTACAGTAATTTTGATGTTAATTTAAATATATCTTGATGAATATATAATGTATACAATCGAATTTGAGACTTCAAAAAACAAAGGGAATGAATCTATAAGGACAGAGTTTTTTATGCAATTGAAATTAAGGTTTTATCAGTTTAAAATAGAATGGTATAACTAAGATATTTAAAGGAAATGTAATACCAAGTGATAGAAAGTATCTATAGTGTATGCACAGAAGGAAATGAAAATTAAAGTATATCATATTTAAAAAAATAAATGAAGCATAAAGGAAAGCATCAAAAGAGGAAAGGAGGGAAGAAGCTACAAGACATACAGAAAAAAATTTACGGAATGACAATGATAATAATAAGTCCTTCTCAAAGGGTAATTACTAAATTTAAATGGATGAAACACTCCAATCAAAAGACATATATTGGATTATTTTTTTTTCTTTTTACAGCCACACCTGTGGATATGGAAGTTCCAGAGCTAGGGGTCGAACTGGAGCTGTAGTTGCAGCCAATGCCACAGCCACAGCCACACCAAATCCAAGAAGCATCTGCAGCCTATGCTGCAGCTTGTGGTGACACTGGATCCTTAAACCACTGAGAGGGCCCAGGGATCAAACCTGATCTTCACAGACACGATGTCAGGTCCTACTCACTAAGCCACAATGGGAACCCCCCAAATGATTTTTTTTTAAAAGATTCAACTATATGCTGTCTATAAGATAGTCACATCAGGAGTTCCCGTCATGGCTCAGTAGCTAATGAATCTGACTAGGAACGATGAAGTTGTGGGTTCGATCCCTGGCCTTGCTCAGTGGGTTAAGGATCCAGCGTTGCCATGAGCTGTGGTGTAGGTCACAGACATGGCTAAGGTCCTGTGTTGCTGTGGCTCTGGTGTAGGCTGGTGGCTACAGCTCCAATTAGACCCCTAGCCTGGGAACCTCCATATGCCACGGGTACAGCCCTAGAAAAGACAAAAAAATGAAATAAAAAAAGATATTCACATTAGAAATGATACTGCAAGGCTCATAAGCTAAAAGTGAAAGGATTGAAAAATATATTCCTTGTAAATAGTAACCAAAATAAATTTTAAATCACAAATTATTAGAGAGACAAGAAAGGACATTCTTAAAGGGTAATTACTAAATTTAACTCTCCAATCAAAAGACATATATTGGATTATATATATATATATATATATATATATATATATATATATATTTTTTTTTTTTTTACAGCCACACCTGTGGATATGGAAGTTCCAGAGCTAGGGCTCAAACTGGAGCTGTAGTTGCAGCCAATGCCACAGCCACAAAATAAGAACAAAATAATTGATTGGCCAGGAAGATAAAAGAAAAATTATGAATATTTATGCTCTAAAACAGAGATCCTAAATATATGAAGCAAATTTTGGAATATTTTGAGTGGAGAAATAAATAGCAACACAATAGTATCAAACTTCATGAGACTTTTAATAATGAATAAAACAGAGATAATATCAATAATGAAATAGAAGACTTGAACAATACTATATACCAATCAAAGCTAATAGGTAAACACAGAATAATCTGATCAACAACAGCAGAATATACTTTTTTTTTTTAAGTACACAGGAGTATTACTGAGAGACCAGATATTAGGTCACAAAATAGGTCTTAAATTCAAGACAATAAACTCAAATTGTCTCTTCTAATTAAAATATAATAAAATGAGAAATCAGTAGCACAAGGAAAACTGGAAAATCAACAAATACCTGTAAATTAAACAACACACACTTAATCAATAGGCCAAAGAAGTTACCAGATAACTTAGGGGAAGGGAGGAAATTAAGATAAATAAAAATTAAAACACAACATACCCAAGCTTAAGAGATGCAGCTAAAGCAGTGTTCAGAGAGAAATTTGTAGCTATAAATGTTTAAATTAAATAAGAAAGATTCCCTTTACACATCAAAATACTAGGAAAAAAAATCTAAAGCCAATAGCAGAAGGAAATAAAGATTATAGATAGAGAACAGAAGACTGAAAAACTCAACAAAATTAAGAGCTGCTTTCTTTTAAATATCAACAAAAATGGCAAAACTCTTAGCTAGATTAATGATGAAAAGCAAGAATACTCAAATTACTAAAATCAGAAATGAAAGATGATATTACGATCAGTGCCACAGAAATAAAATGAACTTTAAGAGAACACTATGAAACTGTATGCCAACCAATAGGATCATCTACAAGAAATGATTAATTCCTAGAAACATACAGCCTACCAAGATTGAATCACAAACAGAAAATCTAAATAGATCAACAACTAGTAAGGAGAAAGAATCAGCAATCAAATACCTCTCAACAAATAATAGCCCAGGGGAGATGGCTTCACCGAAGAACTCTCTGGAACATTTAATGAATTATCAGTATAAAATGTTCTCCAATTTCTTAACAAAATTCAAGATGAGAGAATATGTCTAAGCTCTATATTCTATAAGGTCAGCATTATTATGTCACCAAAGATAAAGCACAAGAAAACTATAGACCAATATCCCTGATGAACTGTAATGCAAAAATCCTAAAAAAGAGTATTATGAACGTGATTTCAACAGCACATTATAAGTATTATACAGCATGATCAAGCAGGATTTAATCCTGTAATAAAATAATGGTTCCACCTATTAAAAATCGTTATGTAACATGTCACATTAACAAAAATAATACACACAATCATTTCAATTGATGCAGAAAAAGCATTTGACAAAAGAGCAAATCCTTTCACGATAAAAGACATGCAACAATCTAGGTATAGTATAAATCTACCTCAACATAATTAAAGTTTATGAAAACCCCATAAGAAACATCCTACTCAATGGTAAAAGACTGAAAGCTTTTCTCTAAGATCATGAACAAGTCAAGAATGTTTACTTTCACCAATTCTATTCAACATGGGATTGGAAATTCTTGCCAGATAAACTAAGGAAGAAAAAAAGTAAAAAGAAGTGATATTGAAAAGTTAAGAGGTACACTTATTTCAATTTGCAGTTGACATGATCTATGTATAAAACCCTCAACAGTACACACACGCACACGCATGCAGAGTTAGAATAACTGGATTCAGTAAAGCTACAGGATATAATACCCATATACAAAAAATTCAGTTGTAGTTCTGTATACAATTTACCTAGTGTAAAAAGAATTAAATGTGTAGAAATAAGCCTAACAAGGAGGTTAAAGACGTGTACACTGAAAACTAAAAACATTGCTGAAAAAAAAATTAAAGGTGAAATGAATGTAAAGACATTTAGATAAGAAAATTTAAGATTAAAGTGCCCATATTACCCAAAGTGATCTACTTATCTCATACAATCTCCACAAAAATCTCAGCCTTTTTATAACAGAAATACAAAAGTACATCATAAAATTTATATCAACTCTCAAGGGAACCTAAAATTCCATAATAATTTTAAAGAACAACAAAGTTGAAGGATTCCCATTTCCTGATTTATAAATATAGCACAAAGTTATGGTAATAATAACAACATTGTACTGGCATAAAGACCAATAGAGAAGGGAATCAAACCCTCAAATATGTGTTCAAATAACCTTTAATAAGGCACTTTCTTCAACAAATTTTGGGAAAAGTTGATAACCACATCTAAAATAACAAATCAGGATCCTTATGTAACACCACATAAAAGATTACCTCAAAATGGATTAAAAGCCTAAGTATAAGACTAAAACCTATGAAACTTCTAAATGAAAATATAAGGGAAAACCTTCATGACATTGGAATTAATAATGATCTCTTGGATCTGGCACCAAAACCACCAGCAACAAAAACAAAAATAGGTAAATTAGATTACATCGAATTTAAAAACATTTATGCCTTAAGGACATAATCTAAAAAGTGCCAAGATAACACACAGAATTGGAAAGAACATTTCCAAATAATATCACTGCAAGGGTCTAATATCCAGAATAAATAAATAATAAAGAAGGAAAGAAAGAACTCCTGCAACTCAACAAAAAGGTAAATGGATTAAAAAATGGGCCAAGAAACTGAGTGTATATTTTTCCAGTGATATACAAGTGACCGATTATATGAAAAGATGCTCAACATCACTAATCAGAAAAGTGCAAATCAAAATATCAATGAACTATCACCTCACATCTGTTAGAATGGCTACTTTTTTAATAAAAATCATAGAAAATGAGGCATTTGGTAAAGATGTGGGAAAAAATGGGACCCTGTGCACTCTCAGTGAGATAGTAAAATGGTGTATAGGCTATAAAAAAACAGCATTAAAATTCCTCACAATATTAAACAGGCTACTATATGACCCCAAAATCCCACTTCTGTGTGGAGATTTGTCCCTTGGTATCCACAGAGGATTGGTTCAAGGAATCCCCACAGATATCAAAATCCCCAGATGCTCCAGTCCCTTATATAAAATGGTGTAATATATGCAAATAACCTATGCAAATAATACCATATACATTAGATCATCTCTACATTACTTTCAACACCTAATAAATGTTGCATATATAATGTAAACGGTATGTAACTAGTTGCTGGTGTGCAGCAAATTCAAGTTTTGCTTTTTACATTTAAATTTAAATTTGAATCTATGGATGTAGAACTCATGGATATGGAGGGCCAACTATATATGCAGAATAATATAAGCAGGGTCTTGAAGAGATATTTACAAACCCAACTTCATTAGCAGCACTGTTCAGAAGAATTAAGAAGTAAAGGTAGAAGCATCTTAAATGTCCATTCACGGATAAAAGGGTAAACAAAATGCAGTACATCCATGCAATAAAATATACAACCTCAAAAAGGAAGTAAATCCTGCCATGTGTTATAACAGTGTAATATCCTCAGAGTTCATCTAAGAGAAATAAGCCAATCACAAAAAAATGCTATGTGATTCCACTACACGAAGTATTATAAACTAGTGAAATTCATGAAAACAGAAAGTAGAATACTTCAAACAGGTTAATATGATTATATATATGGTCCATATTTAAGTTTATAAGTCAATCTAAGACTTGATCATGTTGACATCTTTGAAGACAACGTTTAAACCTTTGAGTTTTGACTTTATGCTCTTTCCTCCATCTATAAGCATACTTATTTTGACAGTGTCGTGTCCACTTATTTTATTAGGTACAATAATTCACTCTCTAGTTTTCCGAACTTTTCCCTTTTAATGGTATCCTTACTCATCTGCAATCAATTTATATTATATATTAACTGAGCATTTCTGTTTACTTTGAAAACTTGTCTCTCTGATAAACAAAAATAATTTTCTCTTAGATAAGTAAGTTTCATGACCCAGGTAACCCATAAGAAAGATCTGAGAAGTGATCATTACCTTCATTTTCTACCTATAAAAAAAACTTCTGATTTTCTATAAGCAAACTCAATGATTTCATATTTATTTTCTAAACACCTTAATATCAAATATGATATGATTTACCCTGCTCTAATTTATTGTTCCTTCATATATTTATTTATTCAAATAATGCATTAAGTGACAAATCTCCCAGGTTCCAGAGGCTAGCTCACACTGTCTTTTCTCACTCTTCTCTGTATCTCCCAATAATCATGGCTTGAATCTCTCCAACATCTTCCCCAAACCGAACATAGTAATCATTCTCAGATAAACTTGGGGACTCTATATTCTTAGTGGACAGGGTTTCTAGGTTTTGGCTAATACTGATTTATCTAATGGTTCTAACACAATGTAAAAATGAATAGTCAAGAATTTTGTAAGAGAATATATGTTTGTTTTGATGTGAAGAGCTTGAAACAGGAACATGGAAGAGAGAGATGGAAAGAAGTCCACACAGGTGGTCAGTGTAGATGCTAGGGTAAAGAAAAGGAGATTGGATAGGAAAATAAGTGAGTTGGGGCAAAAGAATAGGAATGTTGGGAAACAAAGTCCAGAATCTCTTATCTTTAACTGTAATGTCAGAATTGAGTGTGTGATGGTGAAGATGATGACAATGATGATGCTGATAAAAAAGAAAGTGTAAATGATATTGAAGGGAAATGTTTCATGGTAATACTAATCTGTGTCTGCAGACCTAATGAAGGTTGAAGAAGAAAGAAAAAGGACGAGCTGCGTAAAGGAAGAAAATGAAAAAAGAAAAAGGAAGAGCTGTGTAAAGTGTTAACAATGTAATAATTCATATTTCAGCTTTGAGTTTGTGTAATCTTAGAAAATTACACCATTTCCTGAAACCTAAGTTCCTTCACCTCTTGAAATGGATGTACATTAAACAGGCATAAGAACTTTACCTAGCTCATAGTATTGTGAGAATTATTGAGAAGATATTTGGGGAGTTTCCATCATGGTGCAGTGGTTAACGAATCCGACTAGGAACTATGAGGTTGAGGGTTTGATCCCTGGACTTGCTCAGTGGGTTAAGGATCCGGCGTTGCCATGAGCTGTGGTGTAGTTTGCAGATGCGGCTCACATCTGGCATTGCTGTGGTTCTGGTGTAAGCCGGAGGCTTCAGCTCCGATTAGACCCCTAGCCTGGGAACCTCCATATACCGCGGGAGTGGCCCTAGAAATGGCAAAAGACAAAAAAAAAAAATTGGAACATTACATGCTTAATAAGAGTTAGCATCATTAACTAGTAAATGCATTACTATTTAGAATATGTATATAATAATTTATTTTATTATAGATATGGTCAATAAGATAAAAACATGTGAAACTGCTATGTTAACTATAAAATTTATAATGCCACTTTTTATTGGCTTATTAAGAGATTTCCCAATCTGGTTCAGAAAGTTGGAGAAATTAACCTCCTTTGCAACTGGAAATGACTGTGTGATCTAGTTCTGACCAAAAAAAAAAAAAAAGTAAAGCAGGTCTGTGGAAAGCTTCTGGCAAAATTTTTATTATATGCCTCCCACCTTAAAGTATAATAAAAATAAATTCCCTCCTGCTTCTTCAGCTTCTTCTGTTATTTCTATAGTGTGGCAAAATAACAAATTGTGACCAAAAAAAGAGTACAGGGGAATAAAAAGAGGGCCTGACCAAGGATCTGGACTTCACTGAATTACTGAAACATTCCTATTATAATGAGAAGACCTTTCTCATGTATTCTCATGACAGGAGGAATCCCTATTGGTTAGGACACTATTAGTAAGGTTTTCTATTAATCACAGTCAAAGCCATTCCTAACAGGCACAATATTTTAATTATGACAGCACTTAGCTTTCCAAGCTCATAATTTATATACTAGTCCTTGGGAATTACTTAGACATATAAGTTTGTAATCATTAATCTGAATTATTCTCTACTGGCCCAGATAGCAAAATATCTCATCTATAAGGGGGAAAAAAAAAAACAGGAAGATATCATATAGTGTTAGAAAGAGCATTGCTTTTACATTTAGGATATAAATCCAATCTTGTACTGACTGACTGTGATATTTTGCCTTATTTCCTAAACTTTACTTTTCCAATGCTAAATACAATCTGTATAATATCTATTTCATAGGTTAGTAAATATTCAAAAAGCTGATTGCTTTCTAGCCATTAAGGATCCTTAGGACTCATTGTGGCAGTCCTTTCCTTCCTCATCTGAAACATAGCTGATTGGTAAATTATTTTCTCTCCAATATTATTTATATCTGATTGCAAGCAAAGCAAGATAAGTGTGACATTACCATCGCTTATAACATGTGGTTGAAATACCAATAGTTTTTTTATTAGTATAATATTGGTTTTGAATTAAATGGTTGACAATTATCACTTTCTATATGAGATTATTAAATTTCCTCATATGTCTATAAAATAATTATAGTAGTACTTGGATTGTGTGAAATTAAATTATGAGAGCTAAACAATACTCATGATGCCTAGAATCAGTTAGTTATTATTATTAAGTGCAGTTACTATGTATCTATATCATCTTCTGTAATAGACTGTAAGGTAGTGTTTCTCCATCCTGGAAATATTAACACTTTGGACTAGACAATTTCTTGTTGGGGAAGTGGGGGTGTATTGTATATTCTGAGATGTTCAGCAATATCTCTGTCCTCCACCCACGAGATGTTAGTAGCACCTCCCACATCAGTCATGACAAAAATATCTCCAGACATTGCCAAATGTACCCTTCGGAACAAAATGCCCTCTAGTTAAGAACAGCTACTGTAATGCATCCGACTGAGAAAAACAATACTTTGGATCTGAGGCTTACAAGAAAAAAATATTAGTTGAATTTGAGTATGTGTACAAATAAGCATTTATACCTGTATTAGTGATTCTACTAGTGCTACTTTCTTTTTTGGCACTCTTAACAAGTTCTTGTTGATTCACAGATCTCAAATTGATTAATGAAGTTTTGATCATTGAAATATAATTAGATATTAAAATTAATATGAACATATAGTAATGTTTGACACTGAAAGCTTAGGACATAATATTTAAGTAGCATAACTGAAATAGGAAAGAACTATTTTAGAAAGGATTGTCTCTCATTCTCTAATATTGAGAAAGTAGCCAGAGAATGATTTCGTGTAAATTTTCTGCTTAGTAACTGATTTATGGATAGCCAAAAATTTTAAATATACTTCTGAGAATACCCACTGTATAATTTGAAAAATTCTAATTTATCTTCTATTTAGCCAACAGAGCAAAAATCTCTGATAAAATGACTGCCATTTTATTTAATGTACATGCATGTCAAAGATTAAAAGTGCACATTCTAAAGTGGTAGTGGCTACTAAACATATTCATAATTTAGATAATTTTGCAACTGATTCAGGCATGTTTAATTGGTGAATCTCAAACTTTTTAAATAAAGAGGTAATATAAAGAAGTGATTTTTTTCATACTTCCCATTTGATCTATATGTGAATATACTTCATTATCTAAAATTAGAGAGGAAAAATATTTTGTTAACTTTTAAAATAAATTACATTGATCTTTCTCTGGCATGATCTTTCTGGCATGACCTCTGTCATCATTAAACGTTTAGATTATCTCCTTGTCATAGGAAAAAAAAAAGCGTGTGTGTGTGTGTGTGTGTGTGTGTGTGTGTGTGTGTGTGCCCCCCCCCCCCCCCGGAGGTCCAATTTTTAATTCACTAGCTCAGTGCAAACGCATTTTATCATCTAAGCACTGAAAACTTCTTTAAAACAAAACCTTTCCTTTCATAAATTATGAGCATTTCCATGTAGGGTAAGGAACACATTCTCTTACACAAAAATAAAGGTAATTTAATCATTTTTTTTCCAAGATGGGAGAAATTGATAAAGCATAGAGGAAGAGAGTTTTTTGAAGATAAGGCATTTTGGGGGTGGAAGACTTGCACAAATCAATAAAATGACAGATTTTTGAGCCCAATGTTTAATGTTTTATAGAAAACAGTAATAGTTAAGAAGTACCACTCTAAGGTCTACTTATTCATATAATTCTAATTTAGCTAAGGGAAAAAGAAAATGGCATATATATGTGTGTGTGTGTGTATGTATATAAATTTAAAGTACAGTTAATTTACAATGTTTCTTCAATTTCTGTTGTATAGCACAGTGACCCAATCATACACAGTTCCCTGTGCTGTACAGTAGGGCCTCAATGCCCATCCAGTCCAAATATAACAGTTTGCATGCAAAAACCCTGAACTGCCCATCCATCCCACTCCCTCCCTATCCCCCACTGGCAACTACAACAGTCTGCTCTCCTTGGCAGTGATCTGTTTCTCTATTGTATGTAGGATTATTTGTGCCATATTTTAGATTTTAGATTCCACACATAAGTGATATCTATGGTATTTGTCTTTTTCTTTCTGGGTTACTTCACTTAGGATGATAACCTATAGTTCCATCCATGTTGCTGCAAATGGCATTAGTTTATTGTTTTTATGGCTGAGTAGCATTCCACTGTATATATGTACCACATATTCTGGTTGTTTCCATGTCTTGGCTGTTATAAACAGTGCTGCAATGACCAATGGGGTACATGTATCTTTTCAAGTCATAGTTTTCTCTGGATAGATGCATAGGAGTGGGATTGTGTCTCCTACGGACATAGTATATGATTTAATCCTTCCTACAATCTGGTGATCGGTACATTTTCTAGATTTCATAGTTGAGGAACTATGATTTCAACTTAATCTAAATCAAGAAAGATGATAATCCATCCTACTTATATTATACGAGGGTAGTCAAGAATACTATATGAAAAGCTCAACCCAGCACTTTGGGGAAAGTGGAAGAATTTTTAGAAGATATTCACAGAGTTATGGATTTGGTGTTAGATAAATGTATATTTCTTAATAGTAATAATAATAATGTTCAGCACTCTGGTAATTTACATAATTAAAATTATTCAGGAGTTCACGTTGTGGCACAGTGGTTAACAAATCCAACTAGGAACCATAAGGTTGTGGGTTCGACCTCTGGCCTTGCTCAGTGGGTTAAGGACCCGGTGTTGCCGTGAGCTGTGGTGAAGGTTGCAGACGTGGTTCGGATCCCATGTTGCTGTGGCTCTGGCATAGGCTGGTGGCTATGGCTCTGATTGGACCCCTAGCCTGGGAACCTCCATATGCCACGGGAGTGGCCCAAGAAATGGCAAAAAGACAAAAAAAAAAAATTCAAAATATTTATTAGCTTCAGACAGAGATTATTTCCCTGTTTGACTCTAATTTGCTTATAAACCACTAGAAATGGTGTATTACTATTAACTATGGGACCAAATAATAATTGTTTTTATAAACAAAATGCTTAGTAATTTACAATGCATTTTCACTTACACCTATTCATTTGTTTCTTATAACAGCTATATGAGTAAGCTAAAAGGATCGATGGATTTAATCACTGATAAAGTAGCATAATTCCAATAATTATTTAGAGGGATTTATAATAATATATATACAACATAACATGATGACCAGGATTATTTTAAGCATAAACTCATGGGGAAAATAAAGAAAAATATTTTAATGTAAGGGTAAAGTTAATAAAATCCATGTCATAAAGTCCAACACACCTACTAGAAATCAGTCACACATTTAAAAAGGATGTCTGGAAAATAAAGCAGAGGGAAAGACATCATATAATTCTGAGGATCTAAGGGATAATAACCAAAGAGTTATTCAAGACCAATGAATTATTAAAAAAAAGATAATTTTCTTCTCTTCTAAAATTAGATACCAAGTAAAACAGTAAACTCAAAAAAAAACCCCACAAAACAGTAAACTCTAATCTCCAAGATGCCCCTCATTAAATACAAACTCATTGTTTGAAGATGCTATATGCTAATCTATAATTCAGTGGAAGCAAGATATTCATCCATCTGTAGATGACAAAAATTAACTTTAATTTGCTCAACATTCAGATGTGATCAAATCCAGTAAGAAGTGATAACATACAGAACTTAAAATGGATTATTTTACTCCAATTACAGAATATTCCATATAATGTGCTGTTTCAGTCTAGATATACACTGTCAATAACTGTTTTTTACACAACTGTTTACACTGATTTCTATGCCCTGAGAATACAGAAGATTCTCCCATGAACTAAACAGGGTATAAAAATGGCTCTTAGTGTATGGAAAAAGAGGGAAGAATACCATTTATTTTTCTTATGGAGGTCAACTTCCCTACAGAGGGAAACCTTCCTAATAGTGAAAATACTTATGTAGGTTTTTGAAGGATGAAACAAATATATCTGAATTTCAACAGAAGGGTTACATACATAGAGGAAATACCAACAACAATAGTTGTTGCAAGATTATAGCATATTAAGTAGAACCTAGATATTCTAGTTTATACAGAAAAGTGGAAGAAGATGATGTTTAAGAAGGTAGACTAGGAAAATATAATGAGAGGTCTTGAAAGCCATGCTGAGGAACTTGGTTTTGATTTTATAAATAAGGGAGACTCAATATGTATTTTAATTAGGGATAGAACAAAATCAATTTTCTCATCTGTAGTCATATGGACTAGTGGTGAGAGGACTAGTTAAAAAGTTTCATAGTGTCTGATCATATTTTGAACTTTAGCAAATAATAAATAAAGACTATACTAACTGGTCTTAGTTATGATTGCAAGTCTCTGAATAACTCTCCTTGATTCACAAGCAGACTCTAGACTGGACACACTCTTGATGGCACTGCTGGCCTCCCCACACCTCCTATATCAACAAATAAGAATGGTGCTGGGAAAATTGGACAGCCACATGTCAAAGAATGAAATTAGAACACTCCCTAACACCATACACAAAAATAAACTCAAAATAGATTAAAGACCTAGATACAAGACCAGACACCATAAAACTCTTAGAGGAAAACATAGGCCAAACACTCTCTGACATAAATGACAGCAACATCTTCTCAGATCCATCTCTCAGAGTAATGAGAGTAAAAACAAAAATAAACAAATGGGACCTAATCAAACTGAAAAGTTTCTGCACAGCAAAGGAAACCCTAAACAAAATGAAAAGACAATCCACAGAATGGGAGAAAATCTTTGCAAATGAATCAACTGGCAAGGGATTAATCTCCAAAATTTATAAACACCTTCTGCAGCTCAATACCAAAAAAAAAAAAAAATCAACAAATGGGCAGAAGATCTAAACAGACATTTCTCCAAAGAAGACATATGGATGGCCAAAAAACACATGAAAAGATGTTGAACATGACTCAGTATTAGAGAAATACAAATCAAAACCACTATGGGGTACCACCTTATACCAGCCAGAATGGCCATCATCAAAACATCTACAAACACTAAGTGCTGGAGAGGGTGTGAAGAAAAAGGAACCCTATTACACTATTGGTGGTAATGTAAATTGGTGCAACCACTGTGGAAAACAGGATGGAGATACCACAGAAATTTAAAAATAGAAGTACCATTTGATCCAGCAATCCCACTCCTGGGCATCTATCCAGAGAAAACCGTGACTCGCAAAGACACATGTACTCTGATGTTCATTGCAGCACTATTTGCAATAGCCAAGACATGGAAACAACCTAAATGTCCATTGACAGAGAAGTGGATCAAGAAGATGTGCTACATATACACAATGGAATATTACTCAGCCATTAAAAGGAATGAAATACCGGCATTTTTAGCAACATGGATGGACCTAGAAATTATCATGCTAAGTGAAGTCAGGCACACAATGAGACACCAACATCAGATGCTCTCACTGACATGTGGAATCTGTAAAAAGGACAGAATGAACTTCTTTGCAGAACAGATAGTGACTCACAGACTTTAAAAAACTTATGGTCTCCAAAGGAGACAGTTTGGGGATTTGGGGGATGTGCTTGGGTTGTGGGATGGAAATCCTATAAAATTGGATTGTGAGAATCATTGCACAACTACAAATGTAATAAATTCATTGAGTAATAAAAAAAAAATAAGAATACCACTCTCTGTATGGGTGGAGGAGGTGAAGGTATAATGTTGGTCAGAAGACCAAATGTCTGTGACCTGAGGGCCAAGTAGGAATACCTATGACCAAGAATTGGAATGGGCCTCAAAATTGCAAGAGGAAATAAAAAAGGGTAAGTGAACTCTTTCTGAAGTGTCCCAAAAATTAGGCAGTAAGACTGGCAGTGATTAAGAATCTTGAATTATCATATAAACACACATGCACACATACAAAGCATTACCAGATGGAGGAGAAGGCAACTACTAAAAATAAAGATAAATAGCATAATATTTGATCACTAAAGATTTGCCAATATTGTTATTACTCTATACAGAAGATAGGATTATATGTTGTTTAAATAATGATATCAATTAGAGAAATGGTGAGAAGAGTTAATAATGAAAAACAAGAAAAATCAATTTCCTTATTAAAAATATAACTGGTAAAATAAAAATTATAATAGTTTAGCTAAAGAGAGAATCAGTAATCTGGAAGTTATAAAAAATTTATCAAGAATTATGTAAGGGAATCAAAAATGAAAATGGCAAATTAGGAGTTCCTCTTGTGGTTCAGTGGGTTAAGAACCCAAACAGTACCCATGAGGATGAGGGTTCAATCCCTGACCTCATTCAGTGGGTTAAGAATCTGATATTGCTGTGAGCTATGGTATAGGTCATAGATGTGGCTTGGATCTGGTGTTTCTATGGCTGTGGCATAGGGCAGCAGCTGTAGCTCCAATTCAACCCCTAGCCTGAGAGCTCCACATGCTGCAGGTGTGGCCCAAAAAAGAAAAAAAATAGCAATTTAAAAGAAATACAACACAAAATAGGAAGGCATATGATGGAATTGTTTAGAATATGTAATTAATGTATCACAGAAGAAGGAATTTATGGCTCAAGGGAAATTAAAACCTTTTGAACTGAATGAAAACAAAAATAAAATATAACAAAATTTGTTCAGTATAACTAAAGTATTTAGAAATTTATGTTTTTCATGTTTTTATTAGAAAAGAAGTTCTCAAATTAATGATGCACTTTAATAATCTAAAACAGAGCAAATTAAACACAAAGAAATCATAGAGAAGGATATGACAAAAACAGAAACAGAAGTCAATGGATAACAAAATAAAAAAATAATAGATAATATCAATGAAACTGAAAACTAGTCTTTTGAAAGGATTATTATTTATTATAATAAGTTAAGATCAAATCAAAATGACAAAAAAAGGATAAAATACAAATTTCTGATAGCAGGAATAAAAAAAGGAAATATTATCAAGCCTATAAAGTTTAAAGAATTAACAGGGAGTATTACAAAAACTCTATACCCAGTAATTCAGTAATAATTCATATAATTGAATTAATTCAATTATATGAAATAGAAAAAAATCCAACTACCAAAGCTCACGCAAGATAAAAGAGCTAACTAGAGACAAGATTAAAACAGTGGAATAGAAGGACTGAAGCTCAACTTCTCTCATAAAAACAGTAAAATTACAACCAAATGCTGAGCAAATTTCAACCAAATGGACTGCAAACTTTCAAAAAGATATCCTACTCCAGAAGACAAAGAGGAGGCCACATCAAGAGGTAGGAGGGGCGATTATGTGATATAAGCAACCCCATACCTACCAGGTAGAAAGCCCCACAGACTGGAAAATAACTGTACCACAGAGACTCACCTACAGAAGTCAGAGTTCTGAGGCTCACATCAAACTCTCACCACATTAACAAACTGAAGCCTAAAAACCATATGGTCATTTCAAAAAATGCCAAAAGAGCCTTTGACAAAATCCAACTCCCATTGCTGATTAAAAAACCCTTCAGAAAGTGGGCATTGAAGTTCCCTTCCTTGCTCAGTGGTTGATGAATCTGACTAGGAACCATGAGGTTGCAGGTTCGATACCTGGCCTTGCTCAGTGGGTTAAGGATCTGGCATTGCCATGAGCTGTGGTGTAGGTCGCAGACACAGCTCAGATCTAGCATTGCTGTGGCTCTGGTATAGGCCAGTGGCTACAGCTCCAGTTAGACCCCTAGCCTGGTAACGTCCATATGCCGCGGGTGCTGTCCTGGAAAAGACAAAAAAAAAAAAAAAGAATAAAAGAAAGTGGGCATAGAGGGAACCTATCTCAACATAATAAAGGCCATATATGACAAACCCACAGCTAACATCATTCTCAATGGTAAAAACCTGAAAGAATTCCCGCTGAGATCAGGAACAAGACACAAGGATGTCTGCTCTCACCACTACTATTCAACATAGTTTTGGAAGTCCTAGCCACAGCGATCAGAGAAGTAAAAGAGATAAAAGGAATCCAAATTGGAAAGGAAAAAGTAAAACTATCACTATTTGCAGATGACATGATACTATATCTAGAGAATCCTAAATACTCTACCATAAAACTGTTAGAGCTCAACAAAGAATTTGGCAAAGTCGCTAGATACAAAATGAATACACAGAAATCGACGGCATTTCTATAAACTAACAATGAAAGTTCAGAAAGAGAAATTAGCGAAGCAATCCCATTTACCATTGCATCAAACAGAATAAAATATTGGGAATAAACCTACATAAAGAGACAAAGACCTGTACTCTGAAAACTATAAGGCACTGATGAAAGAAATCAAAGATGACACAAACAGATGGAAAACTGTGACTTTGAAAAACTCATGGTTTCCAAATGAGACAGGTTGGGGGGTGGGGGGATGCACTGAGGATTTGGGATGATAATTCTGTAAAATTTGGTTGTGATGACTGTTGTACACCTATAAATGTAATAAAATTCAGTAATTAAGTAATTTAACAAAAATAAAAGAGATAACTTGAATAGAAATCTATTAAAGAAATTGCATTTGTAGTTGTTGCATTTGGGTTTTTTGTTTTGTTTTGTTTTTTGGGGTATTTTTTGTATTTAATGTATTGCATGCCTTAGAGTAAGGCACTAATTACTTTTTCCCCATAATCTTCAAGAAGTTTTGTATTGTAACTACCATTGGACAAAAGAGACAATAACTCCCTCCAGACCAAAGGGAGATTTTTACCTGCAATAGCAGCAGTATACATACACGTTTTTCTCAGTCTTACATGGAACATTCTCCAAAGTAAAACCTACCAAGTTAGAATTCTGTATTCAGTGACGTTATCCTTCGAAGGTGAAGAAGTAATAAAGACTGGCCATAAAATACATTTTAAGGTGAAAACAATAGAAATTATGCTAGGTATATTCCCAGATGACAGTGAATTAAATCAGCAATTAAAAAGGGAAAGATGGCCAAAAATATCCCTAAATATTTGGGCCTTAAACAAAACACTTCTAAATAAAACATGGTTCAAAAATAAAAAGACCTAGGACTAATTTAAAATCTATTTTAATTGAAGTAAAATGAAAATACAAATTACTAAAATTTGTGGAAGCTGTCAAAAGTTTGCTTAAAAGGAAATAAGAAATTGTATAGTACTAAATACATAGATAAGAAGGGAACTTGAATCAATAATTTAGGTCTTCACCTTAGGAATCTAGAAGAAAAAAGAAGTTTAAATTTAAAACTAAAGCAAACAGAAGCCAACAAACAATAACATTAACACAGAAATCAATGAAACTGAAAGGAAATCATTAGAGAATACTAATAAAACTAAAAACTTAAACTTTAAAAAAAAGAATCAATAAACTGATAAACTTCTAGCCAGGGTAACTAAGAGAAAAAGAGAAGGAACAAATTATTAACATCAGAAATGAAAAAGGGATCATCATTACTGATCTCATGGACATTAAAAGAAAAATAAGTGAATATTATAAACAACTCTTTGCTCAGAAATAGATCTTCGAAAAAAATCAAACAAATCCATTAGCACCCTCCAAAAATCAAATACTTAGGCAAAAATTTAATAAAATGTGTATAAGATCAGTATGAGCAATTATTTTTTGTTGACAGAGCTCAAAGATCTAAGTAAATGGAGAGGTATTTCACTTTCATGAACAGGATGATGAGATATTGTCATTCTTCCCAGCCTGATCTATAGATTCAAATAAATCTCAATCGAAAGCCCACCTGTTCTGTGGACATCAACAAAATGAATCTAAAATTTATGTGTCGGGACAACAACAACCCCCACCCCAGAAAAATAGCCAACACAGCATTCTTTAATACTGAAGAACAAATTCAAACCAAATTCAAAACTCGCTATAAAGCTACAGTAATCAAGATTCTATGATACTGGTTAAAGAATAGGAAAAAAAATTAATGAAAAATAACAAAGAGCCATAAGCACATCCATATAAATACAGTCAACTAATCTTTGCCAAAAGAGCAAAGGCAACTTAATCAAGAAAAAAAGTTTTCCAACAAATGATGCTATGACAACCCATGTTTAGACAGAAAAAGGATATATCTAGACAAAGACTTTACACTTTTTACAAAAATTACCTTAACTGGCTAATATACCTAATCGTAAAATACAAAACTGTAATAAATTTGAAAGATAACAAAGTGGGGGAAATCCATGCGAACTTTTGGATTGCAGAAAAATTTTTAGTTCTAATACCAAAAGTACAATTCATGAAATTAAAAAAATATATAAAACTGTAAGTTAAACTTCAGTAAAATTTGAAAAATCCTGTTCTGCCAAAACTCTAAGAGAAAGAAAAGAGAAGCCACAGACTAGGAGAAAATATCTGCAAAAACACCTACCTGATTAAGAACTTATATCCAAAATACATAAAGAATTTTTAAACTCAGTAATAAGAAAACACTCTAATTTTAAATTGGACAAAGGTTCTAAACAGATACCTCACAAAAGATTTACAGATGGCAAATAAGTATATCAAAAGATGCTCAACATCATATGCCATCAGAGTTTGCATGATGAAACAACAAAAATGTACTGATAATATTAGCTCTTAACCAAAACACCCAAGTGTGATTTTTTTCAGTCCAACCACAGACAATGACAAAGGCTTTACCTGTCAGGCCTCACAAAAGAGAACTGCCCTCCCTCAACAATTCACCACCATCTCTGAAGACAGTAGTAATCAAGGAATTATACTTTCCTGAGCAGCCGTGTTCATACGGATCATTTCCATTCCTAGCCCCGGGGCCTTCATTTTGAAGGTCTCCTTACCTGGAGCTTTGGCCAGTGCCTTCTCAGCCACATCATCTCTACAGGGGCACAGGAGTATTTTCTCTACTCTCAGTCAGTAATCTGTATTTTTCCACTCCCAGCCCTCCCCCTCTCCCTCCCCACCAGCTCCCAGGTCCATAAAACTACAGGAACCCTTTGCTCAGGGCTCCTTGGCATTAAGAAAACCCCCACACCTGGGCTCACCCACCTGATCCTTGAGGCCTACTGTTAAGTGAAAGAAACAAATCTGAAAAGGTTACAGCTGTTATTCTAGTTTACTTGTCTTGATTAATTTTGCATGTATCTCCAAAAGGCAAAACTATGGGGACGACAACAAAATAATCAGTGCTTGCCATGGGTTCAGGTGTTTGGGGAGTGGGATCATAAAGGAAGCAGAGAGGATTTAGAGAGAAGTGAAACTAGTCTGTATGATACTATAGTAATAGATACATGATATTTTTTCACTTGTCTAAACACATAGAACTATGCCAAGAGTGAACCTTAGGAAATTTAGCTAATAATAATGCATCAAAGTTAGTTCACTAATGGTAACAAATATATTACTGATGCAGGACGCTAATATTAGGAAAACTCCCAGGAACAGTATTTGAGTATCATTTTAATACCTGCTCTTTTTGTGGGGTTTGTTTTTACTCTTTACATACATATAGCTAGACAAGCGACAGACTGGGAGAAAGTATTTGCTAGGCACATATCTTAAAAAACACCTGTATTCAAAAAAAAATAGACACATAGATATAAATAACTAGTGATTACCAGTGGGGAGAGGCAAAGGGGGAGGAGAAACATAAGGGTATAGGATTAAAAAGCTGTAAGGATATATTATAAAACACAGGGAATATTGCAAATGTTTTATACTAACTATAAGTGAAATACAACCTTTAATAATTATAAATCACTATATTATACACCTGTAACTTATATACTCTGTGTATTAATTATACTTTAATTAAAATAGGAAAATATTTTATTCTAGAAAAGAAAACACTTGTATTTGGAGTATATCAAGGACTCACAACTCATTTACAGAAAGACAGATAATGAAGTAGTGTATGTGCAAAATTTTGTAGCTTTTTACCAAAACAAATGTATGGATGGCAAAAAAAACAAACAAACATGAAAACATGCTCAACATCATTCATCACTAACTAAATATAAGTGCAAATTAAAACCACAATCATTTACTACTGCACACGTGTTAGAAAGGCTAAACCAAAACCAAAAGTATTGTAGCAATATTAAGTACTGGTGATGATATGGAGTATCTGGAACTCTCATTTACTGCAAAACCACGGAAAGAAATCAATATTCTTTTCATTAACCTACAGGTCAGAAAGCAATATGGTACAATCACCTAAGAAAACAGCTTAGCAGTTTCTGATAAAGTTAAACATATACTTTCCCCATCTCAGCATGTCATTCCCAAATACTTTTTCGAGAGAAATAAAACCTCATGTTCTCACAAAATGGTGTATTTGAATGTTTATACTAGGTTTATTCATAACTGCTGAACAAACCTCAAACTGTAAACAACACATTGTATCATTAAAAGAGCCAGGAGGCAGATGTCTCCCAAGTTTCATTACCTTCCGCCTTAGCTTTTCAGAACAGTTAGAGAATGGGAAGAGTTGGAATAAGCACCATTCTGGGTCAAAAATTTGAGGGAAAAGTTAGATAAACTCACTCAGAATATCTTTGGATTCTTCCCTGTGATTTCTGGCATCACAGAGTAAGAGACTCACAAGTTCCATTTCCCAGAATTCCTTAAATCTAGGTTTGTGGTTGAAGTTAAAGCAATTAGAAACACCTGCAGGCAACGTGAAGTCAATTAAATGAGAAAAACAAAAACAAAAAACAAAAACAAGCCTTGAGGCTTCCAATTTGCTGATTGGGTTTTACCAGATGATGCGATGGCTGGTCTGTGGCAGAAGCTGTAACTGTGGTTTCCAATTATTTTCGGCATCCTCCTTATATTTGAAAGTTCAACTTCTATGGAGCCCCAGTTACATGGGGTGACTGTGAAAAACCAACCTTGACAGTCAGCCTAAACCTTGTTTCTTCAGAACTCCTACTAAATCTTGAATCCATTTATTTTCTTTCCATTAGATAGATTTCTTTCTTCATCAACTAGCTAGGATGAAGTGTACCCTCTGTAAGCTGACCCTACACTGATATAAATGGAAAACTATATAACTGCCTTTGATTGAGAACAAGCTCCATATTGCCCTATAATTTTGAAAAGCTTCTCTTAGCTGTGCTCTTCTTCATTTAACAAAATTCAAGTTATAAATATTTCTAGGGGGAAACTGGAAAGGATGTTGTCTACTGGCAAAGAAGACCTCCACAAAAGGCAGCAATGCTACCCCAGGCTGTCACCAGTTGTCACTGTCACAATGCTACTCTATTTTAGTTTTCTTCAGATCACATTTCAAAACTTGATGTATAGCAATTAGTAATCACACAAATAACACAGATTTAGGATATATAAAGTAAATGAAGATTAGATCCTATCTTTGAAGAGGGAAAAACAAGTTTTTAACTTCTGAGGGAAACAGGGAGTGGCTAGATGAATACTTTATTTTGGAATTTTTCACTTCCATATAAGACACTTTTTTAAAAAAAAATGTCAATTTTAGGGCTATGTTTAAGTGGAAATACAATCTTTTACTCTTTGGATGAAATTATTCATAAATATTCTTAGAAAGAAATTATAATGAACAACCACATAATCACATAATTTTATAGGAATAAAACTCCCCCCACTTCAAAGAAACAGGTATCAACAATATGCACACTATTGATGGATAATTTTCCAAAAAAAAGATAAAATCATAAGTCTCATACAGCTATGAAAAAACATGCATTAAATATTTTATTTAACTGATTAAGTGAAGGACTGGGATAAGATGTTAAAAGCAGCTCAAAGGAAAAGTTAAAGAAATGCAAATTTACATGAAATAAAGGAATATTGAAATGAATTTACAAATGGACATAAAAATGACTTTGTCCATAAGGGAAAAAGAAATCATCTGAATCTCCATTGGACATAATTTATTCTCTGTGTTTAGAAAACAATTATTTTTCATGGCGATAAGCTATCTACAAGTTACATTATAAAACAGCTCAAAAGCAATGCCAGATCAGAATCAGATAACCCAGAAATGTGTACAGTAAATGAAGGGTCAATAACCATAGCCCAAAGGCCAAATTCTGACCCTCGCCTGTTTGGGGGATTTTGTTCCTTAATTTTCTGTGTGTAGTAAAATACAGTGTAAAATTTACCATCTTAACTGTTTTAAAAATTTACAGTTCAGAAGTTTTTAAAATTATTTATTTATTTTTCCATTATAGCTGGTTTACAGTGTTCTGTCAATTTTCTACTGTACAGCAAGGTGATCCAGTTACACATGCATGTAAACATTATTTTTTTTCACATTAATGTTGTTGTATAACCATTACTGTCATCCAACTCAAGACCTTTTTTCATCTTGGAAAATTGCAATTTTAAACATTAAACGATAACTCCCCATTCTACTTTGTCTATGTGATTTAGTAGTAATTCTACCTTTTACCCATGACATAAACAAGCTAAAATAAGTGAGAACCTTTTATCTTTTTTTTATTTACAGAATAAATGGAAGAAGAACTAAACAGCATTCTTTTTCATAAACCTCACAACATGACAATCCTTAACTTACATAACTGAACATTTTTGATAGCACTTATTGCATGATGGCATAATTTTAATACATATTACATATTCATTTGTTTAGGATTCACATTCTCTGGGGGTTTCAAATCCAAGGAAAGAAGACAACATTTTTAACACAAAATTTCCAGCGCTTAGAACAGGCCTGGTAAATAATTTCCAAATAAATGAATGAAAACTTCCTCATTATAACAGCTTTAGACCCCTTACACTCGTTTACATTTAACTAACCAATTTTTAGTTAGGACTTTGTGTCTGTACACACAGGCATCCATATAATATTTTGCCAACATGCAGTTCTATTAACACAAACACAGTAAGAATTTTATCTGTTTCTTTAGTTGTGATCTCTGCCCCTTTTTATGACAGAGACTGATGTTGCACACAGATATTTTATTTGGTTTATGCAATGTCATGAAAGCATTTCTGCAGATTGGAAACACTTAAAAAGCATATTATTTTCTCTGAAAAATCCATCCAGATTTCTGGTTTCTGTTGAACAATCTGATATTACAACACAGGACCTACAATTGTTCATGGCAGCCATTAGCTATGTCTTCAAAGCTGTTCTACCTATAGACTGGGTATGTATTTCAGGCCTATACCCCTCATTTATGTCACCTGCTTATCCCTTGGAGGTCTGACTTTTTCACTCCAGATGTAAGTAACTGTTCATAGTTTCCTTTTTTGTTTTGATTTGCATTTTGAGAATACAGACAAAAGTATGGTTAACTGACTGTCAGGGGCATGTGTCTGCTGATTGAAGAAAAAAAGTCTATGTGATAGCATTCCTGTTAAAACCAAGGGATCTGGAGGATAATATAATTATTAAAAAATGAAATTGTATAAAATGTGACAATGTTATGCAAAATGATATTATAGCCTCTCCACCTTAGACATATTGAGTCTCCATTTCACCTACAGTATTAGAATCATGATGTGATGCTAGGAAAAAAGGAAGCAAATATTTTTTAATGTATTTATTATAGTATGGAACAACTAGTGACTCATCTTCATTTTTATGCTTATGTTTGAATGATACATTCATTTTGCATTACATGTGTTTGAAAATCCTGAAACATATTTCAATTACAGATTTGCTGTATTTTTTAAATTCAGTTAATTTAGTAGTAAGAGAGCTGTTATATAGACCTCATCAATAATTACACAGAAGGGTCTGTTACACTAACAGATGCTCTAACAGTATAAACAAAATGTTTTGTTTAGAGTTCTTTTTAACTTTACATATTTAATTTTAATAATATTTTAGTTTAGTTATCATCATTTATAGCACTGCAAATTTAGTTTTAAACACACACAGCATGAATTTTTTATACTTATGAAATGTATAGTATTTCAGGCAACGGTAATTCATGAATTGATTAGTTGTAGGACAGAATATATCCTATAATTAGAACATAATCTTTGAATAGATATAAAGGCAAAGTTAGATGTTGATAATCTGATTTATAAAGCTTTATTTATATTGGTGAGACAAATCATTAGAACCCAAATCACTAGCACGATAAATTTTATTTTAAAATATTTTTCAAATCTTGGAACTTGTTTCAAAATAATAATAATTCATCATATTTGGGTAGCTATTTAACATTTTCAAGCCACTTTAATCCGGGTTATCTCCTTCAACCAAATACAGAAAATGTCATTCTCTCAACTTAATTGTAACTCCAATTTGAGAATTTGATGCCATTCTACATGAACAAAACCTATGCCTTATTAGAACACTAATTAGAAACAAAAGACCATTTTCTTGGAAATTTTCCAATCAAAAGTTTACAACCTGGAATTTCCACTGTGGCTCAGGTTGTTAAGAACCCAACTAATATCCATGAGGATGCGGGTTTGATCCCCGGCCTTGCTCAGTGGGTTAAGGATCTGGCATTGCCATGAGCTGCAGTGTGGGTTGCATATTCGGCTTGGATCTGGCATTGCTATGGCTGTGGCATCTGCAGCTCTGATTCAATCCCTAGCTTGGGAACTTCCATAAGCCACAGGTGTGGTCATTAAAAAAAAAAAAAAAAAGGAAGAAAAAGAATATTTTAAAAAGAAAAACTTTACAACCTATGCCTTATGATATATATTTGGCCATAAACATTTTACCTTTTATCCACACAGTAGTTTAAAGTTTATTTAAAATGATTGTCAATATTTGAATATTTAGAGATTTCCCAAAATACTGGATTTTAACCTTCCTTCAAAACAATGTGAATATTAGCACACTGTCAGGCTACCTTCACAGAAATAATCAGCTAGTGACTGCTTGCCTGTTAGCACTCTACAGTTAGTTTTGCTCTAAAGGGCCGACTTTAGTCTTTAAATTGAAACATTAAGTGCCCTCTGGTATTGTCTTTCCAGTAGTTTTCAAACTCAGTGCACACGCTAATCATCGGAAGTTTTCAAAGTATTGATTCTCTTTACCCATCATGACCAATACAATTGTACTCTTTGAGGAAGTGGCCAAGGAATATTTTCTAAGTTCCCTGGGTGACTCTAACATGAATCCAGGTTTGAGAACTACAATTCTAGAGTTTCCTACCTATGCTCTAATTCACTGGTACTCAAAGCTATTCATATCATCAAAATCAAATTTTCTGGAGGTGAGACACAAGAACTGAGTGCAACACACTTTCGAGAAAGGCACTTCTCTAAGTCACTATGACAAACGAGCACCTAAAGCAGACCTGCAAGTGAAAGAATACCATCTTTGATCTTCCTCTGCTATTTGGTATATTTCCTCAAATCTAGACAAATGTCCTAGTGTTGCTGGCTGCTCTCTAACACTCTAGAGTTTTTCAGTGTAAGGCCCCATCTGAACTTGTCTTCTCTTCTAGTTCTATGTGCTTTCCATTTACCATTACCACTTCTGATCTAATTTGATTGAAGATCTGTTTTCTCCAGAGTGGCTGTAGGAGGAAAACAATCTGACATTAATTGTATGATTATGATTACATCTTTGGTTAACCTTACAGAGGATGTAAATTTTCAAAGAGATGTTGTTAATATAGATAAATCTCAAATTTCAGGAATTTCTGTTATTGTAGGGAAGATTTGGGGCAAGGTGAAGCAGGAGATACAACAAGTCTTCCATTCAAGCCTGTTATCTAGGAATTGACCCAACTTTATACTATAAATTTGGACTAATGAAATTCCCTAGACCTATGTATAACATAGACCTCTTTCTGTATGACTTGGGGTCGTATCTTCTACATTTGTATACCATTAGCCCTGGGCCTCATTTTATGTATCCCAAAACTAAGAAGGTTTGGAAAAAAAAAAAAATGTTGCTGTTGGTTTGTTGATTAAGGAGCTCTTTCTTCAAACAAAATACCATATAATCCCATTTTATAAAGCAACTAAAAGACAACTTAATAAATTCAGAACGAGGGATACAGAACATGGTTCACAACTCTTCCCTCCTTCTGACTTCAAACAAACAGGCAGGAAAAAAAAAAAAGGAAAAAAGAACTGCTCTTAGGAAAAAAAAAAAAAAAGACCCTTTGCCTTATTTCTTAGATAAATACAGAATTAATAAAATCTAGCTTTTTTTTTTTTGTCTTTTTGCTATTTCTTGGGCCGCTCCTGTGGCATATGGAGGTTCCCAGGCTAGGGGTCCAATCGGAGCTGTGGCCTCCAGCCTACGCCAGAGCCACAGCAATGCAGGATCCGAGCTGCGTCTGCAATCTACACCACAGCTCACAGCAACGTCGGATCCCCAATCCACTGAGCAAGGGCAGGGACCGAACCCGCAACCTCATGGTTCCTAGTCGGATTCGTTAACCACTGCGCCACTACGGGAACTCCAAATCTAGCTATTTTTAAAACACCTTTGCATTTTAGCAGCCAGACAAATTAGATTAGTAGCACAGGTCCAACAAAAATTATACAGCTAAAGCTGGTATAAGTTCCATTATATTGAAAGATAGCATTTTTGGAAACCATAATGTTTCAAGAAAATAATTATATGACTAAAATAAATTATTGACAATTGTTATAAAAACACTGCAAGTTAGTTATTCCTATCTGCATTTTGTAGAAGAGGAAACTGAGGCACAAAGATATTATGTAATTCACCTAAGTTCATACATCTTGTAAGAGGCAGATCCTGTTTCTTAACCAGTGTTGACACTGATTAAAAGACAATGTTTTACCCATTGCTCCACTCTACCACTGATCAGTGCACAGAAAATGTTTCAGACAAAAATTTCAGGGTCATTTTGTTTGATGTTCCTAGTTAGTGAAGGAATTTGGAGTGTGTTTTACTGTTGTTGGCAATAGAGTATATTGAAGCAGGCAAGACCACCCATTAAAGTCAGATGGTTTTAGTTTTACCAAATACCCTGAACTTCTATTTTCTCACTTATGAAATAGGATTGCAATCATTACCTTGAAGAATTGTTGTAAGGAGGAAATAGGGTATTTACAGGAAAGAAGAATGCCTGACATATAAAAGGTGTTTTAGAAGGTTAGTTTCATTCCTCTTTAGGTTCGCATGTTTTACATTGCCTTGGCACCATGAAAATAGGTAAGAGTTAAACATTTCAATGGAGTTTTGACATTATTAAATGTGTAGAGGTTTAATTCAACTATTACATGCCCAGTAGAATTATAGAATCCTTGTTAGCTTGACAAAATTATTTGCAGAACTGGCATAGATAAAGCCTAAAATAAGGGGAGGGCTTTTTTTTTTTCAGTTGTTTTTTGGGTGGTCCATATGTTTTAGATGAGAAATAAGTTACAAAAAATGATGAAGTGTTTTTCAAATATAAAAAGATTGATTAATACTAATGTTTGGAAAAGCTAAATCTCTACAAATAAATTTTCCCTCAAAGTGGAGCTAAATGTTTGTGTCTCTCTGTTTCTCAATTTTCAAATGAATTTTCCCCACATATTGAAGAAGGATAAATAATTTAGCTTTCCAAGTGTTTCAAGACAATAGAGTAAAATATGAATAAATATATTCTTTTTTGAATAATAAATACTTTTCTATAGTTTACAAATACTTTTTGATGGGTTTTTCCTTTTTGATTAAGCTTGCAATTTTTCAGTCACTTTGAAAGTCCATTTGTCAGTTCCTTAGAAAATTATGCATACTCTTACTATTGATTCTTCACTTGCATTACTTGCCTCTTATTTAAAGGAATTCAGATATGTTCACTATACAGCAGAAATTGGCATAACCTTGTAAATCAACTATAATAAAAATATTAATGGGAAAATTAAATCATGTTCACACTAAAACCAGCACATGGATGGATGTATGTAGAAACTTTACTCATAGTTGCCAAAACTTAGAAGCAACCAAGATGTCATTCATTAGATGAATGAATAAAAAAATTTGGTGCATCCAAACAATGGAATATTATTTAGTGCCAAAAAGAAATGCAAAAATCAAACCATGAAGAGACATGGAGGGAACTTAAATACATATTACTAAGTGAAAGGAGCCAATCTGAAAAATCTACACAGAGTTGATTTCAAATCTATGACATTCCAGAAAAGGCAAAACTATGGATACAGTAAATTGATCGGTAAATACATAAGTGGTTACCAGGATAGGGAGAGTGAGACATGAATAAGCAGAGCACAGAGGATTTTGAGGTGCTAAAACTACTATTTATGATACTAAACTGATGTCATTATACAGTTATCAAAACACATGGAATGTACAACACCAAGAGTGAACCCTAATATAAACTACAGACTTTGGATGATAATGACATGTTCATGTGGATTCATCAATGGTAACAAATGTACCATTCTAGGGGGAAATGCTTATAGTGGGAGAGGGTATACATGCTAACTCCTTATACTTTCTGCTCCATTTTTCTATGAACTTAAAAATAAAGCTTATTCATTTTTTTAAATGTGTATAAATCCCCCCATCTCTCCATCTCTATGGTTAGTGGAGAAGGAAATAATAAAAGAACTAACAGAGCAATCTGGGTCTCAAAGAAAATTTTACTAGCTTAGAATTCACACCTACTATCTTCTTACACAAATATCCTTCAAAATGGCTGATGTAAGAAAATTTAATTCTTTCAGCAAGAATTCTTTTTAAATAAAAAGAAAGGTAAAAAAAATGCTTAGTGAAGAATTCTCACAGAAAAATGTTGCTGTGAAGAGAAAATTTAATGAAATATTTTATGATAATAATGACAGTCATTGTGTAATAAAGAAGAAGAAATCTGATGCCATATTAGATCTGTTCCTTTATTCTTTAACTTTAACCTTTGTCTTCTGCCACTTGTGCTTAGTCATCCTGGCTCTGTACCTTTTGTAAAAGGTTGCTGCCAACAGCCTGAAATATAGAGGATAGCCTATTCTTAAGGCTATGAATTTTAAGAGTGTTACATTTTTAGATAAAACATTGCAGAATAGAGAATAACATTTGTTTCATCAGAGGTTTACAAGGACATCATGCTCAGGGCGTGACCTGATCTATGTGGACAGCTATAAGAACAAGGGATTTCTGCACCAAGAAGTATATAACAGACAACTCTCCCTGCCGTTGTATAACAGGAGCCTGAATTCCAACTGAAGGAAGATGGTTATTTGAGATAGTAGTTGGCCATCTTCTTAGTCTGCCAGCTTTCTAATTAAAAGTTGTTATTCCTTGCCCCAACAATTCTTCTCCCAATTTACTGGCCTGTTGTGTGGTGAGCAGAGCAAGCTTGGACTCAGTAACAATTACAGAACAAGAAGAAAAAGCAGACAAAAAAAAATCAGTGTTAAAAGAACTCGAGAAAGAGGTAGAAAACAACATAATGATTCAAAATTTAATTTAGTAGACATTAAGAAATAGTGGGAAAATGAAATCTCAGATTTGAAGATTTAATTGGTAAAAGCAAAGTATAGTGCTACTGAAGTTCCTGCTGTGCCATGGTGGGTTAAGAATCCAAATGCAGTGTCTCCAGTTGCTAAGGAGGTGTCATTTTGATCCCTGACACAGAGCGGCGGGTTAAAGGATCAACTGCAGCTCTGATTCAATTCCTGGCCTAGGAACTTTCATATGCCATAAGTTCAGTCACAAAAAAAAGGAAAAAAGGAGTTCCCATCATGGCGCAGTAGAAAGAAATCCAAATAGGAGCCATGAGGTTGTAGTTCGATCCCTGGCCTCACTCAGTGGGTTAAGGATCCAGCATTGCCATGAGCTGTGGTGTAGGTCGAAGGAAGTGGCTATAGCTCTGACTAGAACCCTAGCCTGGGAACCTCCATATGCCATGTGTGCAGTCCTAAAAAGACCAAAAAAAAAAAAAAGTGGAAGAAAAAAAAGGTACAGCACTACCAATGCAATGAATGACACAAAGCGTAATATAGAAATCAGGTTTTGAAAATGAACAAAAATAGAGAATTCAAAATTTAAAGAAATGTTAGGTATGAAAGATGTCAAAGGAGATTCTTTAAATTTATAATTAGAATCCATGAAGAAAGGACTAATAGAAATGAACAAATATTTTAAAATGTAACTTAAGAAAATGGCCTTTAAAAGGAGAATTGATTATATATTGAAGAAGTCACCATGGCACTGAGAAAATTAATCCAAAATGATCAAAGTAATGAATTTTCTCATAGCCCTAGCCTAATAAATTTGTCATAATATAAAAAAATATTTTATATATCAAGGATTCTAAATATAATAACAATAAATCATTTATAAAAGAAAAATCTGTCCTCTGAATTACCAACAACAACATTAAAAGCTAGAAGTCAGTGAAGCAATACCTATAATTTTAAAGAGAAAAGAATTTTCTTCCTAGCTAAATTTTCATTTTAACACAAAAGCAACAAACAGTCTTAAGTATACACATGCAAGAAGTAAGGGAACAGTGTTCCCATGAACTCTTCTTAAATGAAAGAATAGAGTCAACCATGAAAAAACTCAAAACAATTCCAAGTCGATGTTAGTGAACATCTGTTTTTAAGTTTAGTACTAATAAAAAAAAAAAAAAGTAGTTATGGCCAGAAACACTACACTAAGAAAAACTAGGAGTCAAATGGTGGATATAGTAATAACATCTATTGAAAGTCAAAATGAAGTTCACAAACCTACAAAGTAACTAATGGAATTACGCTTTTAGATAATTACAAAGTTAAACACTAAAATACTGTGAAAGAAAATAAAACAAACAAGAAATAGGTGGTGTAGGAGAGAAAGAAGATAAGAAGAAATATGCAAATTTAATCACTTACTCATGGAAAAGTTAAAAAAAAACCTTATATATCATATCTACACATTTTGTACTGTGTATGTGTGTGTTCTTAAGAATATAACATAAAGTTAGCCACTAGAAGAAAATAAAAACTTTCTTAACTATCAGAAACAAAAAACAAAGTGGTCACACATTGAAAAATATTCTAAAATGTTTTTAAAAATGGCAATCTCAACATACCATAAGGCTGAACTAAGAGTAATATTACTCTTTTGTATATTTATAAAAAATGCTCTAAATGCTCCATATACTTTGCTTTATGGAGAAAAACATACCTAAACTTTGTGACCTAGAAATGTAGGAAACCAAAAGAGAGCCAAAGAGATCTAGCAAAAAAACCCAAAATGAATCATGTGTTGTTATCTTAATTGAGCTTAAAATCATGCAAAGAGGCACTGAGTGAAACAAGTGATTTTATGTATTAAAATAGTGCCATTAATTATGACAAAATAGCAGTTATCAAGACTTACATGCTAGTTACTTTGGTATCAATCTTCATAAAATAAAAATTATAGGAGATTCAAGTAGAAACTGAGAGAAACACGTCAGTAGACAAAGGCTATAATTCTCCTAACAATGATCAGTCAAGTGAACAAAAGTAAGAGATTATGAAAGATAATTGACTTGGTTTAGCTTCAATAATCCCAATGTCTTAAAATAACAAATTTGTATTTCTTGTTTTACCACATGTTTTTAAGAATTAGGAGTCTCTGCTCAGGGTACCCACTCAGGGACACAGGATGGCAAATTAGTTATGATCTCTAACATTGCCAATTTCATCTAACATTGCTATGTTAGATAAAAAAACACTGGAATATTTCACCAGCAATTACATGACACATAACACTTTTTCTTACAATTCATTTACTTGCCCCATCCAACCACAAGATGGGGGAGAGAGGTATAACCCATGCTGTGTCCAGAGATGGAGCAAACCAGAAATGTTTTGTAAATGTCATTAAAAACTACAATATAATCAATAAGGTGCATCTAATTGAGATACAGATAGCTATGTTATTGACATACAAGTGCTCATGGAACATTCACAAAAACTGATTTGCATTTAGTCATAAAATAAATATAGAAGAGTAATAATAGCACTATGTGGTGACAACTCAAAAAAAAATGGAAGAAAATAAAAACACTAGAAATTTAAAACTCTGTCACCTGGAAATTTTCCAGGTATGTATTTATTTAAACAACTACTGTTAAAAAGACTAAAATTCATAATGCTAAATATTTATGTTATTAAGTAATAAGTTATATAGACACAACTCAAAAATGAAAAAAGTAGATAAAATCTAACAGAAACCAAAATTACTGAGTTAGAAAAATCATAGAAAGTTAACAACCTTAAATTAAAAGCTAGTTATTTCAAAGATGAACAAAAATATGTAAACTATTATTTAATCTTAATAAGCAAATAACTAGATAACAGAGAGGGAAGTAAAATAAGAAATAAATAATACTTAACAGAAAATCACTACAGAGACTGAAAAATTAAAAGACCCATAAAAGAAATTATTAACTCTATGCAAATTCATTTGAAAACATGGATAAAATAATTCAAAAGGTATCAAAACAGACTCTAGTATAACAGACTATCCAAGGAATTAAATTAAACTTGAAGGTGGAAGTAGGGGAGAATAGAAGGAAATAATAGTTTTCAAAGAATAAATTATAGAAAACATCAGGTTGAGGTAGACTCAAAGTAGAATGCTACTAAATCATAAAATAAAAGGTAATCTCATTTTTTAATGTCTAAGACCACAGAGAAAGAAAAATGCCTTCTAAAATCTTACAAATAAAATATAACATTGCAATCAAAGCCCATCAAAAAATTTTAAAATGGGAGTTCTTATCATGTCTCAGCAGTAATGAACCTGACTAGTATCCTTGAGGATGCAGGTTCAATCCCTGGCCTCACTCAATGGGTTTAAGGATCCAGTGTTGCTGTGAGCTGTGATGTAAGTTGCAGACACAGCTCAGATCCTGGGTTGCTGTGGCTGTGGTGTAGGCTGGCAGCTGCAGGCCCAATTCAACCCCTAGCCTAGGAACTTCCATATGCTGCAGGTATGTCCCTCAAAAGAAAAAGAAAAAAAAAACAATACTACTAATTGATGCTACACATGAATATCAATAAAAATAAAACATTGGCAAAGAGAATCTAGAGCATATTAAAATATTAATAATTTGCTATGATCAATAGAATATTATTCCACAAATCAAACATGGTTGAATATTAGAATATCTATTTATATTAATTATAATATGAATAGATCTAAGGAAAAAAGAACTTATTAGTAATGTCTGTCAGTGTTAAAAAATCACTTGATAAATGTCCACATCTCTATTAAATATGTTATTAAAAATAGAATTATATATATTTTTAACATTTATTGAAATTCCAAGGACAGCATCATTCTTAAATGGGAAAACACTTATATATATATATTCATTTATGCAAGACATGGCACAGTGGTTAATGAATCCAACTAGAAACCATGAGGTTGAGGTTTTGATCCCTGGCCTCACTCAGTGGGTTAACGATCTGGCATTGCCATGAGCTGTGGTGTAGGTCACAGACGTGGCTCAGATCTGGCATTGCTGTGGCTCTGGTGTAGGCAGGTGACTTCAGCTCTGATTGGACACTAGCCTGAGAACCTCCATATGCCATGGGAGTGTCCCTAGAAAAGGTTAAAAAAAAAAAAAAGACTTTCTATTAAAATGGCCAGTGTTTAATATTTCTCCGAGTGATCTAACCAATGTAATTAGAGAAGGAAAAGAAATAATATCTAAAATTAATTGAAAAAGAGGGGAAAATCAATTACTTAAAGATACATTTCCAGCTACCTAGGAAACCCAAAAAAGGGAACTTCAAAAAAATCATAAAAAGTAAGTCAATGATGTAGCAGAATACATCAGTATACAGAAAATAATGAACTTTATATATACAAAATTATCACCCTTACAGAAGTAATAAAATAAGAAATGATCCAATTTGTAATAGGAAAACAAGAATAAATATATTCTTAAGAACAAAATTTGGAGTTCCCATTGTGATTCAGTGGTTAATGAATCCAACTAGGAACCACGAGGTTGCAGGTTCAATCCCTGTCCTTGCTCAGGGGGATAAGGATCTGGCATTGCTGCGAGCTGTGGTGTATGTCGCAGATGTGGCTCGGATCCTGCACTGCTGTGGCTGTGGCATAGGCCGGTGTCCACAGCTCCAATTAGACCCCTGACCTGGGAACCTCCATATGCCATGGGTGTGGCCCCTAGAAAAGGCAAAAAAAAAGAATAAAATTTTAGAAAAACCACATAAATATAAATATAGACGAAGTGTCTAAAGGCAAAAGAAACTTTGAACAAATTGGAAGTTTACCATTTCCTTGGCAGGAAACCTCAACCTTATAAAGATACTGATTTACCATAAGTTAATCAATAAATATAATGGGATCCTAAAGAAATTCCATTGTTATTGGCTTTAGAACTGGAAAAGCTGGTTATAAAAGCATGTAAGAATAGCCAGAAAAATGTATGTGTGTATGTGTAAGAGAGACAGAGAGAGACACAGAAATGAGAAGAAATTTTCCTATCAGTCAAATATACTTCAAAGCTACAATATTTTAAATTGTGCATTATTGCATCATGTGTAGATGATAGAGTAATGGAACAAAACCAAAAGCCCAGCTACCTTAAATATACCAGTCTTTGATAATTATGTCTGATTATGATAAAGACGATACTTCAGTTCAGTGAGGGAAGAGTTTTTCCAATTAATGGCACTTGGAAAAATAAGTAGTTCTATGGGAAAATAGTTTAACTACCATATCACACTTACTTAAGGACAAATTCTACATGAATCACTTATATATCGAAACGGACAATAAAAGAAACCATAATAGCACCAAAGGAAAATTTAGGAAAATTAAAAATTTAATCTCAGAATGTAAAAGATCTTTCCAAGTATGACATAAGTCCAAAAGCCACAAAAGTAAAGATTGACTAATCTGACTACATTTTGGAAAGTTTTCATGGTAAAACTCACAATAAATAAAGCCAAAGGACAAAATGAAAATAATAAAAAATAGCATATAGGTTATAGTCAGTATGAGATGGTTTTAAATATAAAATATAGACTTGTTACAATTTCATAAGAAAAATACTGTGACTACAGTAGAAAAATGTAGACAAAAATGAATTGACAATTTACAGAAAAGACAATCCAAATGACTCTAATCATATGAAAAGATAATCTCGAAAATAATTAAAAATTACAGATTAAACTTCTCTGACCAGTATTCACTAGGCAGACTGTCAAGGAACTAAAAATTGGATCTCCAGTGGTGCCAAATACATGAGGGATGAGATCATCTCTGTGAAAGCAGTGTTTAATTGACATTTCAACTATAAAAGGAAATTTAGCAAAAGAGTGGCTAAATTATAAATGCAGCTATCATTTTTTCTCTCAATTCTACATCTAGAAATTATCCCATAATTATGTTCACAACCATTTGAAATAATATATGCTCAGCTGATGGCAACCAGTAGATCCAGTTATGCCCATGATGGTTGTTTAGAGCTAACATCTGCTCTGATTTTTCTGTCCTGAAATTATTGGTTGGCACCCAAGTTATACCACTAGTTGTGATGTATTTTGAATATTACCTCGATATTACAGTATCACTTATAGAAGCTAAAGACTGGAAATGACACTTCACATCATTATCACTAGGAAATTAGAAATAAAATCTCATTAAAATGCCAGTACACATCTAATAAAATGGCCTTAAAAAAAAAAAAAGACAGTATCAAGTTGTGGAGAGGATATAGAACAATTGGGACTTCAGTGGAAATGGAAAACTAAAAAACTACTCTGGAAAACAATTTGACAGTTTCTTGCAAAATTAAAGATACATTTACTAGGAATCCCACTCCAAGAGAAATTAAAATTTATATTGATAGCAAATCTGTTTGCAAATGTTTATAATGGCTTTGTTCCTAATTGCCAAAACAGGAAACAACCCAGCTTGTTCTTCAAATGATGAATGAATAAACTGTTGGACATCTAAGCAATGGAATACTACTCAAATGTTTAAAAAGAAATACAGATATATATATACAAAAATATATATACTAGAAAATGAAATGAAAAACTATAAACCTGTTTTCTCACATAAAAGAGGTACTGATGGAGACTATACCAATAATGAACAAGACTCCTTCTCTTCTCTTTGACCCCACTTAGCAGGTAGCTTTTCTTTTCATGGTTGCAGTAAATGTGCTTCAGGTTCCAATTCCACATTTCAAGTTTGACAAAACAACATGTTTAGGAAGTCTTATCTTTGTGTTTCTCAGATATTTTTTGAAGTATATCTACACACCATAAAACTAACCCAATGTAATTATAGAATAAAATATTCCTGATCAATTTTCCAGAAATACCACTCAATGGTGACCACAATCATTTTAAAAATTTTACTTCATCCAGAAAGATCCCTCATGCTTTTTCAAACAATCTTCATTATCACTCCAGGTAACTACTAATCTGATATTTTCTATATCTATATATTTGCCTTTTATGGACATTTTAGATACATGGTATTATACAATACAGTACCTATTATTATGTTTGTCATCATTCACTGAATATAATGTTTTGACCCATGCTATAACATGGTTATCAGAAAAACTTAGCCAAGACTGAGGCCCATTTTGAGGTGAGAAAAAACCTGGGGAGCAGAATAAGACAACAAAAGACTGAAGTTAACAACAAATGAAATTGGGGCATTGGGCAGAATATAGGGATGAAAGAGCCACACAAGTGAAGGCAAATTTAATGAATTCTGAGATCTCCTGGAGCTTATCTATTATATAGAACAAATACATCCTCTTGTGACAAGGATACCTACATAAAACAGCTCACCAAGTCATATGGAAATTCTGAGCCTTCCTGTGATGACTGAATGAGTACGGAGTGGGTTTATTCACAAACAAACCAAATGAGGCAAAAACTTAGAGTGTCCCAGTTTATTCCATTTGATGGCTTAAAACAACTAAATAATGACAAACCTCCCAAGACATGTAAGTGTCCAGAAATGACAGCAAAAATATAGCAAAACTTTCATTAACATACATTGTGAAGCACACTGAAAAAATTCCCAGGTGTGAAAAATTAAAGGAAACCAAAAACCTAAACTGATGAAAGACTGAATATTTGTAGTGAAGTGATGCAATTCTTGAAATGGATAGATAAAATCAATGCAATGTAAATGCACTGTAGTATTTTCTTATGGAATTATCTGTACTTAAAAATTAATCATAAAAAACAACTAGAAAAAATAAACATTATTTGGGTTTGGAATGGAAATGCCTATAAAATTGGGTTGTGGTGATCATTGTACAACTATAAATGTAATAAAATTCATTGAGTAATTAAAAAAAGAAGAAAAAAGAAACATTATATACCTAGGAAAATCAACAAAATAAGTTTGAGCTTTATAACAAAGGTGGATACCATTTACATTCAAAACATGAGAACTAAAAGATAAAATAAAATCCAATCAATGAAATTCAAAAAAATAAAATTAAAACAAAACATATCTAGTGAAAACTTTATAACCTGAAAGTTAGAAAAGAAGAGAGACAAATAATCATGGGAGAAAAAATCCAAAATAAACTGGTAGAAATAAAATAAAAAATAGTAAGTACAATAAATATAAATGTGCTAAATGAGCTGGTTAAAAATGCTTGCCTCTTAATCTGAAATAAAATAGAAATAAAATTCAACTACAGACTACAAGCAATACAGAGAAAACTATATATAATGATTGAAAATTATGGAATAAAAACATATATACTAGGCAAATAATAACCAAAATGGTTGAAAAGAAAGAAAGCAAGAGATGTGGAATAAGCAGAAAACCAAAGACTTTAGGAGTAAAAGGGATATCAAGTAAGCTATTCATTTTTCTTAACTCAAATTCCAAAATGTTCATTTTGGCATCAAATCTTTTCAAAGAATTTTTTTTTATTCTTTTCATACAATCATATACTTATGACATTCTTAACATAGGAATCCTTATGCACACTTACCAAATAAATTTCTCTCTCTCTGAAGATTTACAAAATACTTTTTGCTTTTCATAATTTTATCATAATTTTTGCATATTTGTTGCTCTCAAAATTATAGTTTTCAGACGTGTTTTTCAGAGATTTGAATATGTAAACTCTAATTTTTTACACATGAATGAGTTACATATTGCTAATACTTTGATACTTCCACAGAGAGATTTAGTTAAGACACAAATTGACAGATTTTTAGTATAGAGAAATAAATTTTTCATTTCAGTTTATAAACAAAAGAGCTGCTGTAAATAAGTAATGTCAGAGACTGTTAAATTTTGAGCACTTATTTGCTCTTATGTTGTTTTTATTCAAGATTTCTATGATTCCAAAATGATGTGAGGTAGTTTGCTAAATTAAAGATAAGTCTTCAAATAAAATCAGAGCAGATATATATTATATTTATAGCTTTCATGTAGTACATTTCGTCCTGTCCAAAATATCCATTAGACAGTTGGTCTACACCAAAATGTTTTTTCTTGATATTTGGTCCTGTCCAAAACCATTTGGCATGGACCAAATATGCTCTTGGACATTTTGGATTGGAACAAATTTCAAGGACCTTTTGGAGTGCACTAAATATCTTACGGACATTCTGGGCAGCACCAATGATCTGGAAACCATTCAGAAATATCATAATATTTATTGATCTAATCATAGGAAGAATATTATCATTAATCAAAATATAATATAAATAACTTCAATAACAATATATTTTTTATTTTATTATGTTATATTATTTGGCAGTGGTGTGCAGTAGCTTGTTCTGGAATCTCAATTCCCAGAGCAAGGATTGAACCTGGGGCACAGTAGTGAAAGCACCATATTATAACCACTAGACTACCAGGGAATGCTTTCAAATTTTTTTTTTTTTAATAGCAATAAATAATCATTAGAGTCATTAAGAAAATAATTCACACTTCTTTTGCCAAGGACAAATTAACCACTAATAAATATTTATTTCTATGATATAAGTATCTTTCCTTCTTTTTTTCTCAAATTATAAGATTACATCATTTTATTTTTTTAGCCCGCTGATGTAGTGGATTTCATTGAGAGATTTTTGAAATAGCCTATCATAGCTAGAATAAATCTCATTTTGTTATGGTGCACTTTTCCTTTTACACATTGTTAGAGTTTTTGCTTGTGTTTTGTTAAGAATTTTATATCTATATCGATTAGTGATATCAATCTAGAGAGTTCATTTTCTGTAATCTCTTAATCTGATTTTAGTATTAAAAAAATACTGACCTTGCTACAACCATTATGGAAAACAGTATGGAAGTAACTTAGAAAACTATACATAGAAGTACCATATGACCCAGGAATCCCACTCTTGGGCATATATCTGGACAAAAAACTTTCATTGAAAAAGACACATGCACCCGCATGTCATTGCAGCACTATTCACAATATCCAAGACATGGAAACAACCTAAATGTCCATTGACAGCTGAATGGATTAAAAAGTTGTGGTTTGGGAGGTGGAGCAAGATGGCAGAGGAGTAAGAGGTCAGGCTCACCTTCTCCCACAAGCTCATCAAAAAAACACATCTACATGTAAAGCTACTTGCACAGAACATCAACAGAATGCTGGCAGAAGAACTTAGACCTTCAAAAAGGGCAAGAAACTCTTGATATAAATGGGTAGAATAAAAGAAAAAAAAAAGAGAGAAAGAAAAGGAATCAGGATGGGACTAGCATTCCCAAGAGGGAGCTGTGAAAGAGAAAAGGAACCCACCTCCTGGGAAGCCACCTAACTGACAGAAAGATCAGCTGAGTTGGCGGAACCACAAAGTCACTGAGAAAAGTGCACCAGCTGGACTGAGAACAGCAAAGCAGAGTAAGAGCTGCACAGATCATCTGAACCACTGGCCTGGACACCATAGCCTGAGATGCTCAGGTAGGGTCTGGGTGCTGAGACTCAGGTTACAGAGGTCAATCCTGGGGAGAGGACTGCGGCTGCCTCTGTGGGAACAGTATGAGGGACTAAGGAGCAGTGTGCCATGGGGCAGGGGAGTGGTACACTGCTGAGGAGGGTAATGCTGAGGAGGGTAATGCCATGGCATAGGGAACCCAGGCAAAGGTCTGGACCTGCAGGAGAGGCAAGGAGCCAGTGTTGGGGAGGGGAGAAGAGGAGGGGTGGACCGCCATAGGAAACTTCCTGCACCAGAGCTTGTGCATGCCTTCAGGCTCTCAGAGGGCAAGGCTATATGCTGCAAGAAGCCTCTTGCTCATTTAGAGGAGACTGGGCACTTCTTGTGTGGGCTAATGGTGGCCAGGCACCTCTTGTGTGGGCTAAGGGCATCAGGGGGCTAAGTGTGATGTGGAGCCTCTTGCGCAAGCTACAGGTAGCAGGGACAGACTGTGGCAGTCGTCTCAGAGGCCAGAGCGAGGCCTTTGAGTGGGCTCCATCTATGACCCCAATCACCTCAGGGTTGGTAAAAAAGAAAAAAGAGGGCATTGAAACCAAGCACAAAATGCTGTTGTTCTCACTCCCGTAGGGAACACACCTGCCCCGCAGCTTCCACCGCCAAATGCTCTGGGTGGCACCCAGACACTTGGTCACTGTCCCTTCCCAAGACCTACAACTCGGAGCAGCAGGTGCAGCACCTCCTGCATGGACTAAGTGGGACAGGGTGCCTGTTGGGTGGTCTGCAGGCAGTGGGGGAAAACGGCCACAGTTACCCCTGACTCCAGAGGGGGGCATGGCCCACTGCCATTGGAGATATCTGAACAAAAATCACCTGCAGCCCCATTCACCTCAAGGGCACCACAGAGGATGGCATTCTGACCAAACACCACCTGTTGGTGCTCTTGCACCCCTGGGAAAACACCCACTCGAACATCCAGGGGAGTACCCACATGCCTGATCTCTGTCACTTCCCAGGATCCTGCAACTAGGAGCACCCTGTACAGCACCTCCTTTAGGAGGGCTAAGTGAGATGGGCTGATACATGCATGGTCTACAGGTGGCGGGGGCAAACCACCACAGTTATCACTGACTCTATAGAGATGGTCATGGTCTGCTCCCAACAGGGGTAGCTGAATAGACACCATCTGTGGTTCCAATCACTTCAGAGGAGGGCATTGCAATTGAACACAAGCTGTTGTTACCTTCACTCCCCTGGGAACTCATGAACCATGCTGCTGCTACTGCCAAATGCTCTGGTCACCTTGAAGATCTGTCTAGAGCTTATTACCACTTCCCAGGGCCCTGCAACTAGGAGTAGCCTGTGCCACCTTTCTGTAGGTCCTTGCTGCTGTTGAGAACCTAATGACCAGGCACTGACTACTAGCCATACCCATTTCCTCCTTCTCCCTGAAAACACACTGAGCATCCTGGTAATAAAAGCCTGCCCACACTGAAGAAAGAGACAGCAAATATTCACAGTCCCACCCCCAAAATAAAATGCAAAGGGATGCTGTTGCATAGAAGTAGGCCTCCAAGACTACAGGTTGGCTTCCCTAAACTCACAGAAAGAGAAAAACATAAGCAGGACAAAGAAGCTCAGAAAGCATTCCCAGTTAGAGGAACAGGATTCACATGAAGCAGCAAACAATGAAACAGACCTCTGCAGTCTGACAGACATTGAGTTCAAAAGGGAGATACTGAAAATACTGAAGGAACTAAGAGAGGATATGAACAGTAATGCAGGTTTCTTTAGAAAGAAACTAGAAAATATAAGGAGGAGCCAAGAAAAACTAGAAAATTCATTTGCAGAGATACAAACTGAGCTAAAGGCAATAAAGAGCAGAATGAATAATGCAGAGGAATTAATTAGTGATGTGGAAGATAAAATAATGGAAATCACCCAATCAGGACAGCAGACAGAAAACCAAAGGAAAAAACATGAAAGCAATATAAGAGACCTATGGAAAAGTATAAAGTGGGCTAACCTACGCATAATAGAATTACAGAAGGAAAAGAAATAGAAAGGGGGATTGAAAATACATTTGAAGAAATTATGGCTGAAAACTTTCCAAATCGAAAGGAAACTGATATCAAGATACAGGAAGCACAGAGGGCCCCAAACAAGCTGAACCCAAACAGGCCCACACCAAGACGTATTATAATAAAGTGGTAAAAGTTAAAGAGAGGATTCTAAAGGCAGCAAGAGAAAAGCAAAGCATTAATTATAAGGGAACCCCCATAAGCGCTACCAGCTGATTTCACTGCAGAAAAACTATAGGCCAAAATGAAGTGGCAAGATATATTTAAGATGCTGAAAGGAAAAAAAAAATTTGCAACCTAGAATACTCTATCCAGCAAGAATATCATTTAAAATAGAAAGAGAAATAAAGTATTTCTCCAACAAACAAAAGTTAAAAGAGTACAGCAATACTAAATCCATTCTAAATGAAATACTGACAGTGTTCCACTAAATAAAAAAAAAAAAAAGCAAGAGATAGAAAAGGAAAAAAGAAATAGGATGGAGGAAACCACAATTGGAAAGCAATCACTTAAATACGCCAGCATACAGATCTAAATATGAAGATGTTTAAAAAAAAAACAAAACCAAACAGACATCAAAATCATACAATATGGGGAGGAAAAGTAAAAAAAAAAAATCTATTTTAGTGATGTGTTTGAGCCTATATGACTATCAGGCAAAAGCAAGCAGTTATAGGAAGGTCTTAACATGCTTAAAAAACAGGGCTACCACAAATCAAAACCAAATATTACATTCACAAAAACTGAAAAGAAAAGTACTCAAGCATAAAATAAATGGAAACCATCCAACCAAAAAAAAAGGAAGAAAAGAGAAAAATATAATCAACTAAAAAACAAATTCTAAAACATCAATAAATACACATTTATCAATAATCACCTTAAATGTCAATGGCCTGAATGCTCTAATCAAAAGACGCAGAGTGGCAGATTGGATAAAAAAGCAAAACTTTCAACCCAAAGTCTACAAGAAACTCACTTTAGAGCAAAAGACACATATAGATTGAAAGTGAGGGGATGAGAAAAGATATTTCATGCCAATGGACAAAAGAGGAAAGCAGGAGTTGCAATACTCATGTCAGACAAAATAGACTTTAAAACGAAGGCCATAAAGAAAGACAAAGAAGGACAGAGTTTAATGGCTAAAGGATACATTCAAGGAGAGGATATTACAATTGTCAATAGATAGGCCCCTAATATAGGAGCACCCAGTTACCTACAACAAATACTAACAGACACAAGAGGAGAAATTGATGGGAATACAATCATAGTAGGAGACTTTAACTTCCCACTCACATCAATGGACAGATCCTCTAGACAGAAAACCAATAAAGCAACAGAGATCCTAAAGGACACAATAGAAAAGTTAGTCTTCATCAACATTTTCAGGACATTATATCCAAAAAAATCAGAATATACATTCTCCTCAAGTACCCATGGAACATTCTCAAGAATTGGTCACATACTGGGGCACAAAGCTAACCTCAACAAATTTAGGAACATAGAAATTATTTTAAGTATCTTTTCTGACCACAATGGCATGAAACTAGAAATCAACCACAGGAAAAGAAATGAGAAAAAACTTATTTCATGGAGACTAAACAACATGCTACTAAAAAACCAGTGGATCAACGAGGAAATCAAGAAGGAAATTAAAGAATACCTCGAGACCAATGATAATGAAGACACAACCACTCCAAATCTACACAATGCCACAAAAACAGTGCTCAAAGGGAAATTCATAGCAATACAGGCCTTCCTCAAAAAAGAAGAAAAATCTCAAATCAACAACTTAACCCACCACCTAAATGAATTAGAAAGAGAAGAATAAATACAACCTAAAGTTAGCAGAAGGAAGGAAATAATAAAGACCAGAGAGGAAATCAATACAATAGAGATTCAAAAAACAATAGAAAGAAATGAATCAAACCAAGAGCTGGTTCTTTGAAAAGGTAACCAAAATTGACAGACCTCTGGCTAGACTCACCAAGAAGAGGAGAGTAAAAACCCAAATAAACAAAATAAGAAATGAAAAAGGATAAGTTACAATGGATACTGAATAAATACAAAAACCGTAAGAGAATATTATGAACAATTGTATGCCAACATGCTTGACAACCTGGAAGAAATGGACAACTTTCTAGAGACTTATAACCTGCCAAAACTGAATCAAGAAGAAATAGATCAACTGAACATAACAATAACTAGAAATGAAATTGAATATGTCATAAAAACGCTCCCTACAAATAAAAGTCCGGAACCTGATGGCTTTACAGGAGAATTCTACCAAACATATGAAGAGGAACTTATACCCATTCTCCTTACACTTTTTCAAAATGGTGAAGAAGAAGGAACACTCCCAAAGACATTCTATGATGTCACCGTCACCCTAATTCCAAAAGCAGGCAAAGATACCACCAAAAAAGAATGCTAAAGGCCAATATCTTTGATGAATATAGACACAAAAATTCTCAACAAAATTTTAGCCATCTGAATCCAACAACATATAAAAAAGATCATATAACATGGCCAGGTGGGATTCATCCCAGGTGCACAAGGATGGTTCAACATATGCAAATCAATCAATGTCAAAAACCACATTAACAAAATAAAAGTAAAAAACCACATGAGCATCTCAATAGATGCAGAAAAAGCATTTGACAAAGTCCAACATCCATTCATAATCAAAACTCTTACCAAAGTGGGTATAGATGGAACATACCTTAACATAATCAAAGCCATTTATGACAAACCCACAGCAAATATAATATACTCAATGGAGAAAAACTGAATGCCTTCCCACTAAAATCTGGAACAAGAGAAGAATGCCCACTCTCACCAATGTTATTCAACATAGTACTGCAAGTCCTAGCCACAGCAATCAGACAAGCAAAAGAAATAAAAGGTATCCAAATAGGAAGAGAAGAGGTAAAGCTGTCACTGTATGCAGGTGACATGATACTATACATAGAAAACCCTAAGCACTCAACCCAAAATCTACTTGAACTGATCAACAAATTCAGCAAAGTAGCAGTATATAAGATTAACATTTAGAAATCAGTTGCATTTCTGTATACTAACAATGACTTACTAGAAAAGGAATACAAAAATAAATTACCTTTTAAAAATGCACCCCAAAAAATCAAATACCTGGGAATACACCTGACAAAGGAGGTGAAAGACATATATGCTGAGAATGATAAAACATTAATCAAGGAAATTAAAGAAGATGTAAAGAAATGGAAAGATTGGAGTTCCTGTCGTGGCGCAGTGGGTAACAAATCCGACTAGGAACCATGAGGTTGCGGGTTCGGTCCCTGCCCTTGCTCAGTGGGTTAACGATCCGGCGTTGCCATGAGCTGTGGTGTAGGTTGCAGACGCGGCTCGGATCCCGCGTTGCTGTGGCTCTGGCGTAGGCCGGCGGCTACAGCTCTGATTCAACCCCTAGCCTGGGAATCTCCACATGCCGCGGGAGCGGCCCAAGAAATAGCAAAAAGACAAGAAAAAAAAAAGAAATGGAAAGATATTCCATGCTCCTGGTTTGGAAAAATGAATATCATAAAAATGGCCATACTATCCAAAGCAATCTACAGATTCAATGCAATCCCTTTCAAATTACCCAATGACATTTTTCACAGAATTAGAACAAACAATCCAAAAATTTATATGGAACCACAAAAGACCCAGAATTGCCAAAGCAATCCTGAGGAACAAAAACCAAGCAGGAGGTATAACTCTTCCAGACTTTAAGCAATATTACAAAGCCATAGTCATCAAGACAGTTTGGTACTATTACCAAAACAGAGACAGACCAATGGAACAGAATAGAGAAGCCAGACACCTATAGTCAATTAATCTTTGACAAAGGAGACAAGAACATAAAATGGGAAAAAATACAGTCTTTTCAGCAAGGATTGCTGGGAAACCTGGACAGCTGCATGAAAATCAATGACACTAGAACACACCCTCACACCATGCACCAAAATAAACTCAAAATGGCTGAAAGACTTAAATATAAGACAAGACACCATCAAACTCCTAAAAGAGAACATAGGCAAAACATTCTCTGACATCAACCTTACAAATGTTTTCTCAGGTCAGTCTCCCAAAGCAACAGAAATAAAAGCAAAAATAAACCAATGGGACCTCATCAAACTGACAAGCTTTTGCACAGCCATCACACACGCGAGACATGTTTCTACAATATTTGCTTAGCCTCTTTGCTGAAAACTCCATCTTGTCCTGCTTTACTTTATCCCATCTTCTTGCTTTACTTTATCCCATCTTCTTGCTTGGAAAAACAATCACAGTGCTGGTAAATGACTTAAGCTTAAGAATAAAGACCTAAAGGCATCAGCTATTCTTAGGGTCAGCTGAATGAGGACTTAATGCATTGATCCAGGCATGCCAGATCTGTGCAGATTGGCATGCCATTTGCCCAAGCATTATATGTCCTCTAAGGAATAAGAGAAAGAGGAACCTCATGGCCAAGTGGTTTATGAGTGGTCATTAGCAGACTATGCATTAGCAAAGAGAACCAAGGTGCAAACCTAGGCACACTGGGTTTCCTCAAATAGGCATGCCCTTTGTGGAAGCAGTTAGGATTCTCTGGAATGCTATGCATAGCTAACTCAAATGCTAATGTTTGCTATGTGCCTAAAGGTCAGAGTAAAAGCTTAACCTTTTACCAGCTAAGTGGCTTTTAAAATATTAAAAGAACTTATAAAAGAGTAAACAAACCCTGTTTCCTCCACCATAGCCCCTCCTCACTTGATGCCATCCTAAAGAGCACAATAAAAGCAGTGTGGTTTCTTGAGGCTGTGCTCTTGGTCCCTGAGACCTTGAGTCCCCTGGTTCCCACCTTTACTTAAGTCTCTGTGTCTTCTTTTATGTTAACTTTTTTCCTTAAGTTTCACAGCACCCATACTTCAGCCCCAGCTTGCTGAGCTGGTCTGGGCACACAGCAAAGGAAAACAAAAAGGCAACTTACAGAATGGGAGAAAATAATTTCAAATAAAGCAACGGACAAGGGCTTAATCTCTAGAATATACAAGCAGCTTATACAACTCAACGGCAAAAAAGCCAACAACCTAATTGAAAAATGGTCAAAAGCCCTGAATAGACATTTCTCCAAAGAACTTATGCACATGGCCAACAAGCACATGAAACAGGCTCAACATCACTGATTATTAGAGAAATGCAAATCAAAACTACCAGGAGATACCACTTCATACCAGTCAGAATGGCCATCATCAATAAGTCCACAAATAACAAATGCTGGAGGGGTTATGGAGCAAAGGGAACCTTCCTGCACTGTTGGTGGGAATGTAAACTGGTATAACCACTATGGAGATTAGTATGGAGATTCCTTAGAAATCTATACAAAGAAGTACCATATGACTCAGCAATCCCACTCTTTGGCATATATGTGGACAAGACTTTCCTTGAAAAAGACACATGTACCCGCATGTTCATTGCAGCACTATTCACAATAGCCAAGACATAAAAACTACCCAATTGTCCATCAACAGATTATTGGATCAGGAAGATGTGGTATATATACACAATGGAATACTTCTCAGCCAAAAAAAGAACAAAATAATGCCTTTTGCAGCAACATGGATGGAACTAGAGACTCTCCTACTGAGTGAAATAAGTTAGAAAGAGAAAAACAAATACCATATGATATCGCTTATATCTGGAATCTAATATAAGGTACAAGGAACATTTCCACAGAAAAGAAAATCGTGGGCTTGGAGGACAGACCTGTGGTTGCCAAGGGGGAGGGAGAGGAAATGGGATGGACTGGGAGTTTGAGGTTAATAGATGCAAACTATTGCCTTTGGAATGGATAAGCAATGTACAGCACTGGGAACTATATGTAGTCACTTATGATGGAATATGATAATGTGAGAAAAAAGAACATATACATGTATGTGTAACTGGGTCACCTCACTGTACAGTAGAAAATTGGGAGAACATGCTAAACCAGGTATAATGGAAAAAAATAAAAATCATTATTAAAAAATACTGATATTATAGAATTAATAATAAAATGCTTCCTCTACTTTTATTTTCTGGACTAGTTTGTGGAAAATTAGTTAAAATTTTTTATTTAAATATTTGGCAAAATTCAAAAATAAAAACATCTGGACCTGGTGCTTTATTTAAAAGTTATTATTTCAAATTATTACTAGTTATAGGACCATTCAAATCATTTATTCCACCTTGTGTGAGTTTTGGGGATTCATGTTCCTCCAAGAATAGGCCCATCTCATCTAATTTATCAAATGTATGGGCATAGATATGTTCATAATATTTTGTTGTCATTTTTTTTTCAGCTCTTTAGAATTGCACACATATCATATGGAAATTCCCATGCTAGGAGTCTCATTGGAGCTATAGCTACTAACCTACATCACAGCCACAGCAATGCAGGATCCCAGCTGTTTTTGTGCCCTACACAACAGCTCATGGCAATGCTAGATCATTATCCCACTGAGCGAGGCCAGGGATTGGTCCCATGATCTCATGGATACTAGTCAGTTCATTACCACTAGGCCACAATGGGAACTCTTGATATTGTCCTTCCTACGTTCAAAGGAGCAGTAGTAATTACTCCTCTCTTATTTCTGATTTAGTAATGTGTACCCTCTCTCATTTAGGTACTTATTTTTCCATTAAATTGACTAGGAGAGTCAGTTTTATTGGTCCTCTCAAAAGAAAAAAAATACCATTTGGTTTTATTGATTTTCTCTACTGTTTACTGTTTTCAATTTCAACAATTTCTGTTCTCTTTTTATTATTTCTATTTTTTTTCTATTCATTTTTGACTTATATAACTTTTTATTTCCTTAGGTTTTCTAAGGTAAAAGCTTAGGCTATTGATTTTAGCCTTCCTGACTTTCTAATTTTTTTTTTCTTTTTAATGCTATAAATGTCCTTCTAATTACTGTTATCATCTCTAACTTGATAAGTTGTTATTTCATTTTCATTTACTTCCTATATTTTTTAATTTATCTTGAGACTTCTCTAACCAATGTGTTATTTGGAAGTGTTTAATTTCCAAGTATGTGAGTATTTTTCGGCTTTCATTTTGTTACTGATTTCTAGCTGAATTCCATTGGGATCTGAGAGCATACTTTGTATGATGCCTCTTATTTTTAATGTGTTTAGGTGTGTTTTATGGCTCAGGATATGGCTTATTTTGGTTAATGTCCCATGTGAGTTTGAAAAGAATGTGTATTCTGGTATCATTTCATGGAGTATTCTGTAAATGTCAATTAGATCAAGTTGATTGATAGTGCTGTTCAAGTCATCTATATCCATGCTGATTTTCTGCCCATTTGATGTATCAGTTACCGACAGAAGTATGTTGACCTCTCCAGCTATAATGATGAATTTGTTTCTTTCTCCTTCTAATTCTATAAATTTTACCACATGTACCTAGATATTCTATCATGAGATATACACACACTTAAGATTGCTATGTCTTCTTGGAGAATGGACCCTTTGAAATTATGCACTGTACCCTTTGTTTCTGTTATTTGTGTGTGTGTGTGCTGAACTCTGCATTGTTTGAAATTAATACAGTTTTCCACCTTTCTTTGGGTTGGTGTTAGTATGATACACTTTCTTAATCCTTTTGCTTTCAACCTGAGCTTCTCCTTTAAAGTGAATTTCTTGCAGTTAAATTAGAATTGGGTCTTTTTTTTTTAATCAACTCTGACGATCTCTGTCCTTTTACTGGTATGTTAAGGCTATTCATATTTACAATGATTATTGATATAGCTGGATTAATATCTACCACTCATTGCAATTTTTTAACCTCATTTCTCTAATGGAACTAAGAAGAATTTTTGATTTGCAGCTTTTTCTTCTTGTGATAACTGAAGGTATTACTTCTAATCTATTTACATATCAAAATGGAAACTAAAAGTCTCTTCTTCATTTACTTGTAAAATAATTTGAAATTATATATACAGGTATATAACATATAGGAACACATTATCCTTACAAGTAAATAAAATGTTACAAATAAGAAAAGATTTCTTTTTGACTCTCTCCAACTGCCAAGCATATTTTTCTACTATCTTCTCGGAAGTTACCACTATGAACAATTTGATGTATACACCCTTAAACATTTTTTCTGTGCATTTATATATGTAAAAATGCCTCCCACACAGAGGGACCTTAAATGAACATTTCTAAATGAAAGAACCCAATCTGAAAAGCCTACATACTGTATGATTCAAACTATGTCACATTCTGGAAAAGGCAAAACTATGCAGACAACAGAAGGATCAGTGGTTGCCAGGGTATGGGTGTTAGAGTGGTAGGAAGGGATGGATAGGCAAAAATGAAGATTTTTAGGACAGTGAAAATAACCTGCAAGATATCATAATGATGAATACATGATATTATACATTTGTCCAACCCACAGAATGTACAAACCAAGAGTGAATAGTAATGTAAGCCATGGACTTTGACGATTATGTGCCAATGTAGGTTCATTGAAGTACACTGTCGCCAGTTGTAAAAAGCATACAACTCTAGTGAGTGATGATGATTATGGGGTAGGCTATACATGTGTGGGGGCCAACAGTATATGGGAAATCTTTGTATTTTCCTCTCAGTTTTCCTGTGAACCCAAAACTTCTCATAAAAAGTCTTAAAAATATACATGAAAAACCATAAATATGTATTATCACTTTGCATAGGTTTTCACCATCTGTATATTATAACTAATCATCTCTGTAACTTGATAATTTTTCTTAGGTCTAAGAACTGTTAATATTAAAAGACCTCACTCATTTTATTAAAGGTTTTTTTTAGTTACTGCAATTTTCCATTTTCCTATTGAGATAGTTAAGCTTCCCCAAGTTTTCACTTTTGCAATTGCTGTTGCAGGGAAAATCCTTCGTATTTGAAACCTTACATTAATAGAAGATACATTTTCAACAGGAACAGGAGACTCTGATAACCAGTAAATCATTCCATCTAACAGTGTTGTTGTTGTTGTTGTTGTTCTTTTATTTAAATGTCTGCACCTGCAATATATGGAAGTTTTGAGGCTATGGGTCGAATCAGAGCTGCAACTGCAGGCCTATGCCATAGCCACAGCCACACTGGATCTGAGCCACATCTGCAACCTATGCCACAATTTGCAGCAATACTGGATTCTTAACCCACTGAGCAAGGCCAGGGATCAAACCCACATCCTCAAGGAGACAACATTGGGTCCGTAACCCACTGAGCCACAATGGGAACTCCTTTCCAACACTATTGGCAACAAGTTTTAATGACCTCTGGTTCTAAAAGAAACCATATGATAGTCCTAAAATAACTCAGACCATTATGTTAGCTCAGATCATCTCAAGGGAAAAATTCTGATCTTTTTGGAAATTTATCAATCAGTATCATACCCACTCTAATCATGAAAGGAAATGACTTCACATGTTTTCATAAGAAATTTGTAACTCAATCAGGTACAAATTATTAATGGACACTAGTTATGGGAAGAAGTATTTAAAGTAATAATGTCCTACTATTTAATAATTTCTAATAAAATGTTGTCTGTTATATAGCCAAAAATAATTAGTAGATCCTGATTATTATAATTATATTAAGACTCTCTACCAGAAAAGACATTTACTTCAAAACAGGCATAAAATGTTTTATGTTAATAAATGATTAAAGTGGAAATTGTGCCATAAATAGAAGTGTGAGTTCTTAACATATGTTAACAGTAAGCAAAATATGATGACCTCAGATTATATTTAAAACTTCATAAGAGTGAGTATTTAGCTTCAAAGCAGGTGACTAATTAAACAAAAGAGTACTGGCTGACTTTGAATAAGCTAAACAATTTAATTTTGTGAAGCAAATAATCATTTTGCAGAACATAAAAGTCTATAAAAAGAAAAAAATCTTAGTTAATCCTTAGCTTATTGTCAGGGGACTGTAAAATTTTAAATATACCATTATTCCGTCCAACTTTCAATTTACTCAGAAGATGACCTAAGAGGTGGCACTGCAGCATACTCTAGGGACTCAACATTGGACTGTAAGTCAAGGTAGTAGAGTTCTAGATCACATCTGCCACACATAAGTTATTTAAAGTGATAGGAGTCTTCAAATCACTGGGCTTCAATTTCTTTCTTAGTAAAATAAAGATACAATGACTTCTAACTTTTCTTCTAAGATTTCTCCTGACACTAAACTTCATTTATCACTTCCTAAGCAAGTGAACATATATTTATTGAGCCCCTACTATGTAACAGTCACTGTGCTAGGCACTATAAAATTATAAACAATAGAATATATACATTTTGCTCTAAATGAATGTTAATTCTCATCGTCTTTTTACTAAAAGATACTCCTACATATTGACTTACTAAACCAAAAGTCTGGGTGTCACTTGAAAGCCTTTATGCTTCATAAACACACATCTATATTGCTACCAACAAGCTAGATGGTGCTTTTATAGGAAATATGGCAACATAAGTATTAAATTATTTAAGAGGAAATCACTGTTATTTTTTTCTCATTTTTATGTTCCTACATAGGGCAATGTTTGCTCTGGCATATAATAGATACTCAATAAACAGAGTTGAATGAGAAACATTTATCTAATATTTTCTTTTCAACAGTAGTAAAAATACATGTACAGATGAGAACTAGTCACATAGCAGCACCTTTAGTTCATTCATTGAGAAAACTTAACTACTTGCTTTGCTTTTAGAAAAATCTTTATGTATTTCCTATTGTGGCTTAGCAGGTTAAGGACTTGACTTTATCTCTGTGAGGATGCAGATTTGATCTCTGGCTTAGGTATCTGGCATTGCTATAAGCTGTTGCATAGCTTGCAGATGTGGCTTGGATCTGGTGTTGTGTGGCTGTGGCATAGGTCTCAGATGCAGCTCCAATATGACCCTTAGCCTGAGAACTTTCATATGCCGTAGATGCATCATAAAAAGAAAAAAAAGGAAACAAAAGAAGAAAAATATCTTTATCATCACAATAGGGTATATGGATGAACAGAACTTGAAACTTGATTGCAGATTCATTATGTGCTGATGAATACAAGGTATGTATTATAAATAATAATCACATACAGTATGGCTCAATGTCTTAAAAGAAATGCAGACAGTGGACACTGAGACTTCAAAAATATTCTTCCCACTTCAACATATGCTAATCCAAAATCTAAACACTCCTCTTTTGAAAACTTAAAAATGTACCATTGTTTTCCAAATGTTAGAAGAGTAAGGCAAGGAATAAATCAAAATTAAGATAGGCTTCATTTATTCTATATTATTACTTTCCAGGCATCTCCCCTAGGTGACTCATTGTAGAGGTTTACCATCTCTGATCCTGGCTCTTCCACAAATACCCAGAATACATGACTATCCTGCTCTACCTGCCCCTCCAAATTGAAAACTATACATTTTCTTACCAAAGCCTGTTGTGTTCTTCCATCTTAAAGTGTTCAAAATAACAACTAAATAGAACCAAATTTTCTGTAAATACAAAATAAAACTTGAAACCATTTGTCTCTGTCAGAATTGAGAACTTTTTAAGTAACATCTTAGATAAATTGTTTATTCTGTTTTTGTTTTGTTTAATCACAAGCATAAAAGTAACTGTCGTTATTTCCAAGAGACAAATAAGGGTTCGTTTTGGCTAGACTGGCCAGTTCTTAGGATAAATGTTTCTGAAGGAGAAAAAGAGAAATTACACATTTTTTTCCATAGACTGTAAATGAACACTCTAAATGACATCTTTCTCAAAAGTCCATGAAATATGACCTCAGCAGACTAATTAGTGCCTGTGTTGACATTTCAATTTGCAACCTAATTGTTTACTTAACTGCTAGATATTTTTTTTCCTCAAGGTTGATAGCATTTTTTAAATTATATTTTAGAGCCTGGCAAATTAACCATTTATTTAATCATTGGTTCCCAAGGACTAGGCTTTAAAATGCTATTTAAGAGACAATGTAACAACTAAAAATCAATGGAAATTCTGAAAGAAGAAAAGAGTAAACCATTACCTGATTTTTTTTCCATATTTCTCTCAAGCCTTTGTCCAATGAATAACTATTTGTTTTTTTTTATTATTTCCCTAAGTTTTTAGCAACTTATCATGACCCTCTTCAATGTCTGATTTAGTTAGTTTTTTCTTTCCATCTTTTTAAAAAAATATTTTTTATTAAAGTACAGTGGATTTACAATATTGTGTTAATTTCAGCAAAGTGATTCAGTTTTTTACCAGATTATATTCCATTATAGGTTTTTGTTAAGATACTGAATATAATTCTCTATGCCATAAGGAATATCCTTGTTGCTCATCTACTTTATATATAGCAGTCTGCATCTGTTAGTCCTATATGCCTAACTTGTCCCTTCCTCCTTCTTTTCCATCTTGTTCTTTCTTTCTCAGTCTTTTCAGTCTTCAGTATTCTTCTCCATTGACCAACACTCTGAAAGCCCTAGAATTAAAACTTGTGTAAACAGTAAGCTATCCTGTCAAAAGATCAGCCAAAACATATCATAGAATGACTTCCACAAACTTTTGAGCTTTCTAAATTATATAACTTCAAATATAATAACTTTTAATCTAAGTTTTGGAGTTTTACTTTGGCTGGGTAATTGAAAGAAGAAGCATATCTAAATTTCCACCAAGTCTTTCCATCTGAACTTATTTTCTCTGGATGGCATTTTTCCCTTCCCCTCACACATGGCACATACTCAATTCTCTCCTGTGGGGTCTGAGCATATACATACAACCATACATATGGTAGAAAAAGAAATTTTCTTCTCCCTCGCTTATTCTTTCCCTCCTCAGATAAATGTAAAACTCCCCATGGCTCAAACAAATAAATGGGAAGTTAAATGAAATAAAATAAAACTCAGATAGTGATGGAACAGAAACATCAACAACTCAGAAAACAGACAGGAAAGGGGGTACAGCTTGCAACAAAGGCTTTAAAAGTCTAGAAATCATGGAATAAAAGAAAAGAAATGGTCTCCTCAGAGTGATATGAGTCTTAGAGAATCTGCCAGGAGAGCTCCATGAATAGCCTCAAGAGAGAAGAGCCTTCAGTACCTAGGGGGGAGCAGGTGCAGAAGCTGATTGCAACAGTGGGACCCTACAGATTTCACCTGAAGGAGGCCACCATGGCTGACAAAAGTAAAATGAGCCTAAAGACCTATTCTTTGTATTTGTATTGAGTCTCATTTTTAGAATTGAACTTCACTAGTCCACTGATCTAATGCTAAGAACTTGGCAGAGGAAATGGCCCTTAAGAATGCTTTCAATACAACATTAAGTTAAGAACTGAAGGCAGGTGAGGATTAGAAAAAAATGATAGAAAGGATCACTAATAATGCAAAATAGTACAGATTCAAAGCATTGAAAGAGGTGAAAAGCACTTTGTAATTTTTAAAATGCTATAAACATTTTATTTATTAATATAATTTCTCACGGTCAGTGCACCATAAAAATCCATTGACCATCCTCAGCTAAATTTTAAGTCAGTGGTTCTCGTATTTTTTGGCCTCAGGAACATTTTGCACTCTGAAAATTAGTGAAAACCATAAAAGCTTTTGTTTACATTGGTTATAAATATAAAAATTTACTATATTTTGATTTGAAACAGAAATTTTAAAATCATTTATTTAGCTTAAAATAACATCTCTTACATGGTAATGACATCATAATTTTATGAAGAATAACTGTATTCCAATAATCCACAACAATTTGAGAAGAATGACATTGACCTACATTTTTAAACATCCATTTAATGTCTGGGTTCCTAGAGGACAAATGGATTCTCAAATTTTCTTCTGTACTAAAGCTGTTGTGATATCACATGACATGTAGTCTCTGGAAAATTATACTCTATGTTCACGAGAGAATTAAATGAAAAGAACAAATAATGGCCTTACCATTATTATGAAAATTATTTTGATCTTATAAACTCCTGAAAGCATCTTAGGGAGACACTCTGAGAATCTGCCCAGAGTCAGCACTGTTGTCCTGGACCAGCCTACATTTCCAACATGAAAGAACATAATTTAATTGTTCTCCCTTTCTCTTTAGTGCAAAAGCATCACAATGATGAGGTAAATACTTGAAAAGGAAACTAAATCATAAGTTTTAATATGTCCCTGAAATCTAAAAAAAAATATTTTATAAAAACTTGAAAATTATAACAAAAAATCTAATGTTGGCCAATTGCATATGTGTATATACACACACATATATTATTTAAACTTTATAATAGTCTTGGTCAATAAGTAAAACAGGCAATGCTCTTATGCCAGTTATAGCTATAAGAAAACTGAGCTTCTGTGAAGAAAAATGTCTCCCGAAGTACAGTGCACTATGCACCTATTTAAATTGAGAGGGCTGTAGTTCCCATCTTGGCTCAGCGGAAATGAATCTGACTAGCATGCATGAGGATGCAGATTCGATCCCTGGCCTTGCTTAGTGGGTTGAGGATCCAGTGTTGCCATGAGCTGTGGTGTAAGTCACAGATGTGGCTCGGATCCCATGTTACTGTGGCTGTGGTGTAGGCCAGCAGCTACATCTCCAATTCGACCACTAGCCTGGGAACTTCTACATGCTGCAGGTGCAGCCTTAAAAAAGACTAAATAAATAAATAAATAACAAATAAATTGAGAGGGCTAAATGGAGTTGAATATGTGCTATCAGAGAATACTGCTCAGCAATGTGATCTTGACAAAAAGGAAGTGAGAAAAGAACAGAAGAGTCAAGAGAGCTAGTTTATACTTTTTTTTTTTCCTGTTGGCACTGAACTTCATAGAATCTCCCTTATTAAACAAGAGAGGGGAGTCACACAAACTAAAAATTTCTCTTATGCCAACATTTATAAAACTAAGAGAATACGTTTTTGACTATTAGTTATTTGCCCCTCAGGTTCCAATAAAAAGTAATTAAACTATCAATATTTGAGTTTTTTTTTCTCTCTTGCCCTATTTTCAAACCTTATTTTCATTAGTATTTTGCTGCTCTTCAGGGAAATCTGTGAGACTGACCACAATGTGGCTAACTGGAAGTGGAGTCACTAACTAGATCATCAGTCACTCCCTGTGTTCCTGAGACACAAGAAATCCAAGCAGTAAAATTTTACACTAACTTCTCTTCAGTGAATACTGAAATAACTCAGAATAAGCAAGTTCAAGCTGGAATTCATGATGAGGCAAAGTCCATTAGTGCTCCAGCAAACTCTCATGAATTCTGGAAGGGTTTTAGGGACTGAACTAAGCCTTCTAATTATCTTTAGACTGAATCATATTAGAAATTGAGCTCTATTCCCTCCTGTACCAGGCTTTGGCTGTAAGATCTTTGGGACTGTTAACCCTTCAGGGCCTGCTAGGTCCTACTTTGAGTGGATTGACATTTAACAGCAAAGATCTTACATTTCAGATAAATACATCTGGCTCTCTTCCTTATGTACAGGCTATATGTGATTGCTATTCTCCAATGCAAAAGTTAGAGAGATAATCCTTATGCACTTCTTTTAATGCAATACTGGCAGCTATTTTTATCTCTTTCATAATTCAACTTATCGCCTAGTACAAAAAGATTTCTAACCTTGCTTGCTTCATGTTATTTTTTTGCCTCTAAATTTTTTGGACTCTCTCACCAGCTTAAGTATTTCAATTTGTATGTTCCAAATACACAACAAATTCAGTAGGACAAACACAAAAATCTAGGTCTTCTTCCAGAAAATCTTCTACAGCTGCTCAAATATTATTTTTATCACAGGCAATGTCAAGCTCTTCTCTTTCCCCTAAAACAAAATCCAAGGTCAAGTTCTGATCTGTTTGCTTCCCTAGTCACATCATCCTTTCCAACATAAAACTATTCAGATAGGCTTATTTTCTTTCCCACTACTAAATCTCTTGCTTGAATTCTCAACAATGTAGCTCCGAATGAGAAAAATCGATTTTATGATGATCTTGACACATCACATCTTCAGAGTACTACTGATATATTCATTTCTATTGCTGCCCTGATTTGGCCCCGGTACTTTGCTAAACTCTGACTACGGCTGGCACCCTACTACTTTGCAGATCAAATTTATGATTGCAATTTAAGAATTGCAGTACTCTTTTTTCAGGACTTATTTCAAGTAATAGTACTAGTTTTTAAATTATTATTCAGAATTAATTTTAAGTAGTGCTGTTAAATATTTGATATTTTTAGATGACTATGTATATATACATTAAAAATCAAGAAAAGTATAAATTTATGAGAATAAACAATACTATATATTAAGGCTTCTTTACAATTATAAAATAAATAATATACCACTTCCTGTTCCTGGTAAGTCTTTGATCTTTTCTGCAACCAAGTCATTCTTACTGGTCTCTGATGGAGCCAGTCTTCTTCGCTTTGGTAATTATCTGTCCAGTGTCCTTGAATAAAGCTTCTAAGACACCACATCTGAAAACTGCAATTTTGATTTTTCTGACTAGTTCAGAAAGAATGGTCCTGCCCATGATGAAACAAATCCCCTTCTTCAGTAAACACAAAAGCAGACATCAGAGGAATGTTCCTGCCTCTGTTATGATGGGTGGATCAAACTACATGAACAGAAAACTAACAGGAGACAGAATGAGTTGTAAGAATTAGAAAGGGGGATTTTGAGAGCTTGAGGTCTGGCAGATATCCAGGAACAGTATTGCAAATGGACATGTTGCTAAGGAGTATCTCTAATAATTTTACACATACCAAAATGCTCGTTTTAAAAACAATAATATATGGGAAGACCATAAAACCAAAAACAGATTAATCACTAGCTTAGAGAAAAACTAAGTTTTTCTACCCTATCAGTCTGAATAAACTATGGATTATTATAGGATAATGTCTGCTCCTCCATTTCACCTTTCAGGACAAAAGATGCACAACTCACTTTGAATTCAGGTTAACTAGAACTAGGCAAGACAACAGGATGATGTTTGTTGCTGTTTCAGGCAGTATGAACCATATACGAGAAGGCACAAAGGTATAAAATAAGATTTATTTAGGGAATTATAAACAGTAAATATTGCTGAGTGGTAATAGAGTAGCTAGTGAGGCAAAAGAAATTCTGAGCACAGTGAATCTTGACAATTTAACTGGAGAAATAATAACATATTTTGAAATTTTTTGAGATTCAAGTAATAATTTCAGTCTGGAAGGACGGGCATTTGATCAGATTTGAACATTTTTAAGGTTAATTTTGCCCAGTGTATAGAGAATAGAATGGTGCAAAATTGGAGATAGGTAAGTTATTGCAATATTTAGGAGGAAAGGAGTGAAGATGCCAATTAAGGCAGCAGTGGTGAAAAGGTAGAGGAGAAAACTCAAAGTATGTGTCAACCGGGAGCTAAACCTGCCAGGATATGATAAGGAGATGATGGTGGTAAAAGAGAAGACTATAAGATAAGATCATTTTTCAGGTTTCCTACAGGAAAGAATACATGGTCATATTTTTCAGTAAGCTAAAAACAATGGTGCATGTGTCAGGAGAGGCAGAAGAATTTCTGAATAAAATTATAACTATTATTTACTGAGAATTTATTTTGCACTTAGCATTATGCTAAATATAAAACAACATGTTAAGGAAAAATTCAAGTACAGAGTAGGGCAGAGAGTCTCTTTTCCTTAGGAGACCCTGCAAAATTAATTTTCTTTGTAAGGCAAAAAAGAGAAAAGATCAAAACTGCAGAAAAGAGACATCAAAAGTGTCTTTCGACAAAATCCCTTTACTTTCAAATACCATAATGTTAAATAATGACGAATTTTTTAATTGTTTCAAAGGCTCAAATAGGATGAGAGACATCCACCTCCATGCCCACAATCTTCCAACTCCACCACCCACATGAATTAGAGGAGAGGGAAGAAAGTCATGTATCCATACTCAATCCTGTTCCCTCATGGTATGCCACATTCTTTGATAAAGCCTAAGAAGACTGACAACTATTCACATCTGATAATGATTGTTTATTTATTCAACTATGGTTTGTTTGTTTTTTTTATCTTTTGTAATTTGTCCTTTTAGGGCAGCACCCATGGCATATGGATGTTCCCAGGCTCGGGGTCTAATCAGAGCTGTTGCTGCTGGCCTACACCACAGCCACAGCAACGCCAGATCTGAGCCATGTCTGTGATCTACACCACAGCTCACGGCAATAGCTGATCCTTAACCCACTGAGTGAGGCCAGGTATTGAACCTCCAACCTCATGGTTCCTAGTCAGATTTATTTCTTTTGCCGAGCCACGATGGGAACTCCCAAATTATGGTAACTTTAAGTTAAATAATTCTTTTCTTATGGAAGTAATATAAAGTATCAAGTATGCAAAAATTCTTAGAACACATAAACTCTATAAAGACCATATGAGATCCACTGCCTTTATTCTTTTCACTTTTGAATAACTGTATGGAAATGAAATATATTTTAAAGAACAGTATTTTCCAGGAATAGTTTCCCAAGCCCATCTATTCACAAAAGAAGCATCATCAATTGGCAAAGGGCCAAGAATTTCTCCTCCTCTTGAAGTAGGTTTATTTAGAGATTTCCTTATACACAAATATATTTTAATCTTCTATGTGATAGCTATTAACATCCATATTTCATAAGTTAAGAAAACTAGAAATTAAAAGGTTTAAATTGCCCAACATCAGATAGTTATCAAAAATCAAATATGAAGTTCAATCCCAACCCTAAACCCTTCACAGAATTCCCCCTTTCCATCAGTTCACCTTGGTTATCTTGAAAGTAAGAGGTCTGTGAGACTTTAGAGATGTGTTATGAACAGTTGGGTATTAGTCTGGAGGTACAGCATAAGGCCCAGACTGACAATGAAGACTTAGCTTTATAAGGATGTAATTGGTAGTTAAAGATGGGGAAATGCACGGTATAACCAGACAAAACTGAACAATAATATTGTGCTCATAAATAAAATTTTAAGTGCAACAAAATTGTTCGCTTCTGTTTCAGATCACAATCACCATTGAAGGGAAAGGATGAACAGTTTATCTTCAATAATATTCTCTTTTGTTTCTTTTGTTCCCCCCCCCCCGCTTTTTTTTCATTTCCCCAGTACATTTTTTTTCTACTGTATAGCATGGTGACCTAGTTATACATACATGTATACATTCTTTTTTCTCACATTATCATGCTCCACCATAAGTGACTAGACATAGTTCCCAGTGCTACATAGCAGGATCTCATTGCTAATCTATTCCAAAGGCAATAGTCTGCATCTATTAAACCCAAGCTCCCAATCCATCCCACTCACTCTCCTTCCCTCTTGGCAACGACAAGCAAACTACTTACAGAATCATACACCTGTTTCATGAAAACAGCTCTCAATTTGCCATCAAAATTATTCAGTTATTTCTTTATGTTTCTTTTATTTGAAGATAGTCCAGTAGGAAAGGCATATCTTTTCATTTGCACAAATTAGACACAGAGGAATTATATCTCAAAGGTAGTGATATACAATTAATATTAAAATTTTAGAGTATTATTTGAGAATTGTAAAAATAAGATTAAAAAGATCAAAGAAGTAGTTATATAATAATTTCTTTTAAACAAAGGTAATATATTAACATAATATTGACATTTTTCTTGTTGTGCTATACTCCATACTACTACAATAATTATTTAGGCTTCTTCTATTGAAAAAATATTATTTCCATATCCTAGCTTCAACAAACAATGCTATGATACAATTTTTTACATTTATATATTATGTGTTTATCTATAAAATCACTGTATACTCTGGTGCAAATTACTCTGTAGAATAGCTTCTTTGGAGTGAGATCCTAGGTCAAAAATTTTGTAGAATATTCCCTTAAATGAAATTGCCAGAAATTTTCACAAGATGTTCTAACTATTCAGCCAATAACAAATAAAGCAATGAAACACCAAAATCGTCACTTCTTTTCCAACACTTAACTCTAAATCTTAATTTAAATATTTTCTGATATAATGAGTAGGTGAGTTTGATATCATTATTTGGTAATATTACTATTTTAGGTCATTTTTCTTAAATCAGAATATATGTTAAAGACCATTTTGATTTATTATTATGTGTGTTACTTGAATGTGGACATTATGGTAAATTGGATAATGGGGTTGGTTTTCTTTTCAAAAAATAAACTATGAGTTTTTCACATAATTGATATATTATGAATAGTCTTTCATGTGTGTTGCAAATATTTGTCTTCTGATATTAAGGTTTCATTATATTTTTCCCTGTAGATATTTATCTATGTAGTATTTGTGTTTACCTGCTATGTAAATTAGAGGTCAATAGGTATTTTCTCACAAATAGACACTCGCTCATGTTAGTATTTTATTAAAATTAAATCTCATCAAGATTTATTTATATAATGTCAATTTTTTTAGTAAGTATGATATATTTTAAAAATTCATATTTAATAATAGTGTGATTTATCCTAACTTTTCCATTTTCACACTTTATTCTAAAATGTTTTTCTGCTCAATGAATATTAAATTATTTTGTAGAATTTTTGCTAATTTTTAAAATTTTGATTTTAATGAAAATAGTAAATCTATAGTATTAACATTTTAAATACATTGTAACATTTTAAATACTATCTCTTCATTTATTATATTTAGCTTTTGAATTTCAGTAAAACTTTAGAGATTTTATGATCTGAATTTTTCTTTTAAAATTATCATTCTGCAATGTTCTTACTATTACACTAGTATATTTGCTTTATTTTGAACAAATTGTTGCTAACTTTTACCTTATACATAATCAACTGATAAATTATTTGAGTAATCTTGGTTTTACTCGTCTTTCATCCTTAGATAAGTACATCATTTACTTATCATACTTAGATAAGTACATACTTTAAAATGTACACTTTTTTGAAGTTCCCACCTGGCTCAGCAGAAAGGAACCCAACTAGTAACTTTGAGGATGTGGTTTCTATCCCTGGCCTCGCTCAGTGGGTTAAGGATCCAGTTTTTCCATAAGCTGTGCTGTAGGTTGCTGATGTGGCTCGAATCCTGGGTTGCTGTGGCTGTGTTGTAGACTAGCGGCTACAGCTCTGATTTAACCCCTTGCCTAGGAACCTCCATATGCTGTAAGTGGAGCCCTAAAAAAAAAGACCACAAAAGTATTCTTTTTCAATTCATATATACATGTACATATTTTATTTTCTTATCTGTTTCATTAGTTAGTGATTCCAAAAATGGTGTTCAATTATAGCAGTGATAATGTACACCCAGATATGAAACTAGCCTTTTTATTTCATCCTTCAATGCAGTTTCTTAGCTGAAACAGTCTTTAACACATCGATTTCCATCTATGTCTATTTCACATACAAAATTTATTTGGAATTTTTGCTAAATATTATTGAAATTTATTTAAGTTTCTACTGTTGGTTTTATGAATCGCATTGATAGATTTTGTGGTCTTCAATGTCTTTCCATTTTTCAAGAAAATTTTACTTAGTGTCAGTATGTTAACCTTTTCATATATTACTATACTCATTTTACTATTATCTAATTAAAATTCCAGCATATCATTTGCCTGTTTCTATTATTTTGACAAGTTTTCATGTATGAGCATGACAGCTTCATAAAACAAAGTAATATAATTAATGTCTTTAAATTTTTATATTATCTAGAATAGCTTTTGTAAAGGGATTATCTGTACTTCAAAAGTTAGATTAAGTATTTTGATAAAACCATGTGAAAATGGCAGATTTTTTTCTCTTTTTTTTAGGACCACACCTGTGGCATATGGAATTTCCCAGGCTAGGGTTCCCATTGGGAGCTACAGCTGCCCCCCATTCCACAGCCAGGGCAACACTGGATCTGAGCCACATCTGTGACCTACACCACAGCTCATGGCAATGAGGATCCTTAACCTACTGATCAAGGCCAGAGATAGAACCCACATCCTCAAGGATACTAGTATGGTTCATTTTTGTTACTGCCGGGCCACCATGGGAACTCCAAAAACGGCAGATTTTTAATTGCAGGTGTTTAGTTTTCCAAATCCTCTATGGTTATTTGGCTCATTGAGTAGGTTTTATTAGTTTATATATTGCCAGAAAAATATTCTTTCACATTAGATATTAAAATTAATATTTAAAAGGTGTACATAAAATTTTAATCATTTCTATATTTCTGGTTATATACTTTTCATCATTCTAAGGGCTATAATATTTTTATTATATTTATGTCTTCTTTTTTTAATCACTCACCAAAAATTTTTTCCGTTTTAACAATCTATCCTTAGAGTCACCTTTTTTATTTATCCTTCTTGCCTATTGTTTTCTGTTTCATAATTTCAGTTTTATCCTTAGGCATTTCTTCCTTCTGCCTTATTGTGTTAATTCTATCTTTACTTTTCCCTCTAGGTTTTCTTTGTAGTCTTATGCTATCATCCTGTCTTATTAATTTTATAAATACTTAAGGCCTACTATTTGTCCTCTAAAGTACAGGTTTAGTTGTGTCCCAGTAATTTCCCTTCACTCACTCTAAATAATTTTCAAGTTTTTTAACTTTATTTTTGATCCAGAGTTTATTTATAATCTATTTTTTCTAAGCACTCATTCTGATTTTTGCCATCAAGAACTAAGAAATCATTGAGTAATTTGCTCATTTATTCAATGACACTATTCAACCACAGAAATTAAGACTAATCATTATGTAATGCTATTATCTCCATCTCATTAATCTTATTCTTTTTGGTTTATTACATAATCAATTTTCAAAAAAATTCCTTGGCCATGAGAATAATATACAATATTTCTTGTAGAGATCCACATTTCTGTATGTTTTTTGTTGTCATTCTTGTTATTTCATTGCTATTTTCTCATTGACAGGAAAGTACTGTGTGTTGGTAATGATCAAAAAATATTTTTGAAGGTAGTAATATATATTGTCCTAACCTTGCTCTCTCTCTACATTGGTGCAAAATATGTCTTTTATTATTTTTAAATTTTTATTAAATATAAATGTATTTTTGTTCTCCCTAAATCCCTTCTTACTGAGTTATATTCTATGTTAATTTTACCACATCCATATTCTTATTTTTCATTTACCACACAGCCTTTCTTGCTCTTTATTATTTAAAAGTTTTCATTGTCATTTTATTTGAGATAGTCTTCTTATAAATAAATCACAGCTAGATTTCTGGTTTTTGCCTGTCTTAACATCATCTTCTTATTTTCTGCAGGGGAATTTAGTTCATTAGCAATTATTTTGATGTCATATATAGTTTTTTTATTTCTCCCACCTTTATTTAATTACTAATTATCTTTACATTTATTTCCCCTTTATACGTAATTCTTATTTTTCTGGATTCATCAAAATTCTTTTTATTCCTTTGCATTCCCAACCTTTCTGTCAGAAGTCTGTCACATAATTTTATTTTTATATTAAAATAAAATTCCTTTTCACTGAGCTGTTTTATACCATCTCTTGCCTAGCATCTGGGAGAATGAAGTCCATCATCTTCTCTTTCCCCAACATCTATGGAGAACTCTTAGGTATAATTTTAAGTTCAATCAATGCTTTTGTTGCTTTTACCATGAAAAAAAAAAAGTGAGAATGAGAGAGGACATGGATATACATGCAATTGTTCTTAATCTTAATTTCTTGCTCTTTTAAAATATCTTGTTCTTCTTTTAAAACAGTAATTTAAACTAAAAGCGTTTTCATATTTCAAATTTGTTTCAAATATTTGGAAAATAAATGCTTTACTATAAAATATCTTGTAACACAAGGAATAGTGTGTGTTATTCAGGACCAAGAAAACATTTATTGATTTATATATTTCACAGTACATATTCAGAACTAATTATGATGCATTGCTAGATGTGGATACTAAACACACAAAATTAAAATAAAATAAATCTCTCACTGCTTCCTGCTTTAAAAAGGAATGTGGAACTAATCAAGAACTAAATTTCAGTAAGTTAAAGAAGATGGTTTGTTGCACATGTTACAGAAGACCCGAGAATGAACAAATTACAGCTAGGAGACTATATACAAATGATAATAGTGTCTAAAAGTGGTAATAGAATAAACAAATGAGGTTTATTTGTAATGGGACTTGGGTTAAACATCCGGGTTTCACAAAACGTTACGTATACAGAAAAAGGAGGACATTGGTATTTATGAAGAAAAGTTGGAGGAAGGCTATTGAATATAGTGGAGACATCACAAAAGGCCCAGATGTCATGTATGGGATTCCTAGGAATTTTTAAACAAACAGGCTGCCCTTGCTACAAATTCCCAATACCTTTTTGAAAATCATTAATCTCTTTTAATCATTTTCTCCATATCTAATATATTTTTATACCTACAGGTTTCTTCGAACCTTAACTATTTTTTATTAATTTTCTTCTCCTTCCTATTCTTCCTGCTGATCCCTTTTTCTAGCTTTCTTACATATTCTTATCTATGCATACCAATATTATAATGAAAACTATTAAATTAAAAATAAAAGCTTACTAAGTCCATCTTATATCTTTATGCTTACAAAGATTTCCAATGTCTGTTTTCTAAATACAGTAGCACAGTAAGCCAAACATGAAACAAGAATACCTGCCTTCTCATGTCAGTTTTACAATAACCTACCCAATTTAGAGAGCCACTTAATTATTTTATATAATTGCTTCCTCATCTTAAAAATTAATTAATTACTTGCAAAATAAAATAAGATTAATGAATATGCTTTTTGGAAAATATAACTTGTTGGCTAAAGGGATGTAAATTTTATTCTTTTCTTAGAAGACACTCAAATAGTAAATTTCCAAATGTTCTGACAGATTCTGTCCGACCCAGGTTTCTGAGACAGTATCTATTCTCTCTTCTCACCAAATGCTCCTTCAATAGTTCTTTCAGCTGTTCCTATTTCGAGTAGTAACTCTGCCAATTTTGTTTCTCTTCTAATAATCCTACATCCTATTAATCATATCAATGTGCCATCAATATTTTCTAGTCTTCACACATTATCATAAGACGGGTTATTTTTTCCACCTGTTTTTCTGCATTGCCAACATAGTATCTCTCTGAGTCCAAAAGATCACACCTGTGCAATTTGGAAAGCATCCAATAAACTCTGTGGAATTTTAAATTACATTATCTCTAATTTAGTTCCTTTTGATATAGTATCAGCGAAGTTAAGTGTTCTATTCCATTGATTTTTCATTCACTTTTAATTTAATTCCATAACATTTTTCTTTATATGGTTTAGTTAATTCTGCAAGGTATATTTTTCTTTTTTTAAAAAAGCATATATTTTTAATGATGAGTTTTCCCTCTTGGTTCATATTTTTGCCATTTTATTTTATTTTATTATTTTTTATTTATTTATTTATTTATTTATTTATTGCCATTTCTTGGGCTGCTCCCACAGCATATGGAGGTTCCCAAACTAGGGGTCCAATCGGAGCTGCAGCCGCCAGCCTACGCCACGGCCACAGCAACGCGGGATCTGAGCTGCATCTGCAACCTACACCACAGCTCAGGGCAATGCCGGATCCTTAACCCACTGAGCAAGGCCAGGGATCAAACCCTCAACGTCATGGTTCCTAGTCGGATTCGGTAACCACTCAGCCACGAAGGGAACTCCTATATTTTTGCCATTTTAAAGCAACAGTAGACACTCTATTCCAAATTCTAACAAACTGAATGAAATTGGTTATATTTACATGTAATAAATTATGTAAAATATGTTGTATAAGGAAATATATCTCAAAACTGTTTTATATTTTCGTTCTTTCAAAATGTACTCTTATTAATTACAAGTCTTTTTAAATACAGTGGAAAAAGTTGGTATACTTGGCACCTTGATCTAATGATACAATTATCTCCCCAAATGTATTATTTCTTTCCTAAAAATCATATCTTACCTGATGAAATAACTTGAGATCTTAAAGCATAAAATGTTACGACTGGAAAAGATCCAAGACATAATTTACTTTAATCACTTTATTCTATAAATGATGGGATTGGTGCACAGATGGACTTATGTGTTATTCAATATCACATTTCTGGTCATTTTTTGTAGTTTCCAGAGTTCTAGACTGGTGCTATTTTAAATACAGAGCTCTCCATCCCTTTCCTCAAAACTTTCTAATGAATATAAAGATTTTTTATAGTTTTGTTAATTTTGTATGCAACTTTCATTGACAGCATTGGAGAAACTGATCAACATCTACTAACTCCAATCTGCCTATTTCACATGTCTTTTATTAAGTAGTTTTTCCTGTCAACATACTTCAAATACTTAAGAAAACTGAATCTCAAATGAAAAACAGAAAAAATGAAACATGTTTTTAAATAACCCATTGACCACCATCATATAATGACTGAAAATTGAGAGCTGAGATTTCATAATAATATAACCTAATTTTGATTCATGTATGTCTTATAGCAAATTATATGAACAAACTCTTCTTACTGTTTTATTACAAATTTAATAATAAATTGGTGTATTTATTTCTAGCCATTCTTTCATTTTCAAATATGACTTTTTTCAGCACATTATTCAGTAGAAGACAATATCTCTTCTATTGAAATCCAGTTTTCATTTTTTTGACTCCTGTCCAAAAACAGAAAAACCCCATTAGATGGTACACCTGAAGTCCCTAGGTTCTCACAATGACACAAGGCTATTTTCTCTTGTGATGACTCAGAAAGTGTGTATGTGTTTGTTATGGAAAGAAGGAAGTAAGTGAAAAGGAAGCAAGAGCAGGGTGGAGGATACTTGGTGTTTGCTTAGTGCAAAGAGGAAAAAGTGAAAATTTTACATGATATTCAGGGACTAAGGTGTGTGGGTAGTGTTGCCAGTTCTGTGTTTCTCTCCTCTCTGAGCATGCATTTTTGCTGCAGGCCTCTGAACACTTTCTTTAGATTAAAGTTTGCAGGTATGTTAGGCCATGATGAACTGTGGAAAAAAGGAAACAAAACAAAATGTATGTTTTTTCATGAAGCAAAATGTATTTAACTTAAAGGAATGTGACTTTTCTGAGACATCATCTTTGTTCCTCATAATTTTTATGTATTTATACTTTTGCTATTTTATAATAAGTATTACAGGAAAGTCATCCATATTCATACTAAAGGTGATCTGCATTATAAATTAATAATATTATGCTGCAGTTTCTCCATGTTATTATTCAGGTGTATTTGTTTTCAACAATATTCCCACTCTTTGGTTTGTGGATTCATTTTAGAAAGTCACTTATTTTAAGAAATTGTACTTCTTACTTTCTGTAAGGTCCATAGCATATAATGCTCAAAGATACCAAAAACATATTTCAAATCACATGCTTTTCTTAATCAAGTTCAGTCAATCAACTTGATACATTTTTCATATACACACATCTTTCTATATTATTCCCCTAGGTTTTCAGAAATGAAAATATCACAAAGATCTCATAGAGGTCACATTTTCAAGGATTTTTTCTTACTCAAAAATTGTTGATAAATGAATTTGCATGTGATTACTATTCCTGAATAAAAAAATAGAAAAAGTTTTAAATTGTTAGAAAAAAAAATGTTTCCTACTGTTAATTATATATATTTCAACTATCAGCTAGTGAAATTTGCATGTTAAGAAACAGGGTGAGTTTATTTTATTTCCCGTACTTTACATTTTATAGAAAAATCCTTTGGACTATATATTATTAGAGAGAACCCAGTGAGGACTTTTGTTCACTTTTTTTTTTTTTTATCAATTTTGCCTGAACACCAGTTGATCTGAAATTTTTGAATTGATCAATATTAAACTCTGCTTTAAATATCCGATAACAATGTTGAAGTTATTTAGGTTTGCCTTAACGAGAAGAGAATAAATCGTCTACAAGGGATAATGATCTGCATTGAGTAGAACGGAGCGCTGAAATTGCATGTTCATTGAAAAATCATAATTATTGAAAAATTAAGAAATAGTGACTGATATGAGATTTTTATATTTCCTGTATATTATATCCTAGAATAATGGATTTATTCATTACCATCAGGGCTTATCTCATCATGGCATCATGTTCTGTCCACTGTGGTCCAGGTGAATATCAACTAGACTGAACTGATATTCTGCCCGTGGCTCCCTGGACTCTAGGCTTTTTTTTCGAAATTATGCCTATTCACCATCCTTCAAATTACACTGTTAAACACTATGTTCATCATGCTACTTGCCAATTTGAAACTCTTCAATGAGACTTCATCATCCAAAAGGTTAAATTCTGCCCCTCTAACTCAAATTTATCTTTCTAGTACTAATCCTATACTCCATATATAGATCTAATCAGGTGTACTGGTCATTTACTGTCTCCTAGGTGAGCCTTCCTCTTTTCTATAGTGATAGGAATGTGTATTTACTGCATTCCTAGCCAGGCAAATCATGACCATCATTTGAAAATAAATTCCACTTTTCCTTATTAAATGCAATGCCTTTTTATTGAGCACAGACTTGTGGTTTACAAAGTGTTTTCACAGACAGTCTCAAATGATTCATTTTAATTAAGCTGATATAAATAGGCATTTTACTGATAAGGACTCCGAGGCTCAAAGAGGCCAAGAGGCCTGCGCTAACCATTTGAATTCACGTTGCTCTCTTCTCTCTAACACTGATGACACAATGTCTGTAATGTTTATTGGTACTACCATTTGCCAATGGTTATATTTACTCCTTTATGTCTTTACGTTATTTTAAAAAATATTCATTCATCCATCCATCCATTCATTCAACATCAATTTACTGAGCTCTCATAATGTGTCAAGCATTTATCTGGGCAAAATCTCTGTACTAGGAAGTTCATTGCTAGTTTTTTAATGAGGTGGTAAGCTTCTTAATGGCAGGGATCAGAGTTTTCTTTTCCCAACAGCTCCTGGTATAGGCAATATGCAATGAACATTTTTTTAAAGAATAAAGTGAAAGTAAACAATTGCTTCATTAGGATAATGACATTTTAAAAATAAAAACTATGAAAAGTTATACACTGAACTTCTGACACTTTCCTTTAACAATCTTATATGCAGTACACTTACTACATCTAGTTTCCTACATGTATAGTAAATGAAAAATACAAAACAAAAACACCAAACTCTTTTAGGACTGATCATCAAATGTGATTAGCAATACGGTGTCATTACTATTAGCACTAAAGGCAATTTTTTTGGCCCTAAAATAACTATGCTGAATATTCAGCATCTTTCAGGAAAGCTAATTGAGGGAAAATGAAATACTAAGTTTCTGTGTCGTGCAAATGCAGTTATTAAGATACGAAACTGTTGTCATTAGAGTCTCGCTGAGCCTCACTAGAATGAATCTTTGTATGAGTGTGTGTCTGTGTTATTTAAATATCTTAACTCCAAATTGCAAAGTGAGTTGAAATTTAGCTTTGGAATGCACTTTTATCTTTAGGCTGCTCTAAGCTCAAAAATAGTAATGCATTTTACCCAATATACAACAAAAAGATGCCTCTGACCGAGCTACTCATAGGAGATCAACAACTTGAAGAACAGAGAAAGGCAAATCCTGTCATCTGTTCAAGTGTGAGAAGCAGGACCTGGGCGATGTGTGTCATCGGCCCCGTATTTGAAGATGAAGTCTGTGCCCATGCTCTTTCCTCCACGCAGGAGGCTGCTCAAAGAGAGCCAACATACGACCCTAGACCTCTCCACAGAGTACACAGACGCTTGTTCTTTGGTTAGTGCTTGGGGCCACCACTTGCAAGCCCTTTGTTGCTTTCAACTTTGTTTGTCACAGGAAAAGCTTGACCTCTTTTCCTACCCTGAGTTAACTTGACTTTGCTGCAAAGCAGTAAGAACTTGATATGCCACTGTTGTTGCTTCCCCAAAGCTCTGGCTAACAAAAAAAAAAAAAAAAAAAAACCTTCAGTGACACTCTACCATAGTGATCCCCTTCTCTGTGATTTTCTTCAATAGACAGTGCTTCAGGTTTTCAGGAATCCTATTATATAAGTAATATAATTTGCCATGTTAAACATTTGGTTCATTTTGTGATAGTTCCTCAGAGGCAAATATGAGAAGTAAAGTATATTCAAAAGGCTTGGCTTTTATAAGTGTAAAAGAGGGGCCGCATGGATTTCAATTTGAACGGACCTCAGGCACAAAACAGAGGTCCCTCTTGATGTAAAAGACTGTGAAATTTTTGTTCTACATTTAGGATCCTGCTCCATTAGGGACTTTTTTCCCTAAGTGCCCTAGGGTAATCTAGTTAAGTCTAGGAAGTCTCTACATCAGAAATTTCTTCAATTATTATAAAAAGGAAGAAATATCACTTTACCAACTCTGCTCCTTTTATCACTGAAGCTTTGCAGAAAGTAAAATGTTTTCCTGCCCCATGTAAGCGAAGAAAACCATCTTTCAGGATACTTGTGTTCTAGATCATTTTATGGAAGGGTAATAAACTTCATAATTCTGGGCAGCTGACCTAATGAATCTCTCTCTATATAAGTCAAATTATTAGAGATACATGTATACTGAAAACTGGAATTAATACTGAATTTCCTTTGCCTTTCTTTATGTAGTAAAGTTAATCCTCTGTATTAATGTTAGCAATACAATTAGAACTGAAAAATTTATTTCCTTTTTTTTGCTCTTTAGGGCTGCACCTGTGGCATATGGAAATTCCCAGGCTAAGAGTTGACCTGGAACTGCAGCTGCTGGCCACAGCCACAGCAACATAGGGTGAGAGTTGCATCTGTGATCTACATCACAGCTCATGGCAAAACTGGATACTTAACCCACTGAGCAAGGCCAGGGATCCAACCCACATTTTCATGGATACTAGTCGGGTTCATGTCCACTCAACCACAATGGGAACCCCCAATTCTCTATTCTTGAGTAGAAGTCATTATTTCAGCAATTAAGGATAACCATATTTTAAATTAAAAACCTATCTGCTATCAGAAAGCCTTATTTATTTAAATTTATATTAAAATGAAGTTGAGTCCTTTCCCACTGGTGAGAATATATACTACATGGAAATTCAGAAGACCCACTAGCCTATGGACCTTGAAGAAGTCACATCACCCTCTGATCCTGTCCTTCCTGTGACACAGTGATGTAAAACTGTCCTGCCAAAGGGACACAGAGTTACTATGAGGATCAAAGAAGTCAGTGACAATACACAGGAGTTTGCAAAACTTAACAAATCACTGTACAAATGTATGGTATTCAGTGGGATTAAAAATGGGTATCTTTTAATTGATAACAAATATAGATGTTGCCAAAGATCAATTTATAGTTTAAATAAGAATCCTTAATTCTTAATTCTCATTTGAAGTCTTTTTCTAGATATCAATCTGATATGGTGTGTTACTCTGAGTGTCCCTCTTGATCTATAAACAAGTAAATGATTTTCCTAAGTCACAGAAATAAATATATTACATTAATAGGGAGAAGGGGGCACAGGAAGAAAGAGTAATCGACAATGTGAACTGACTTACTAAACACATTCATTTATTCACTAAATAGACTTAGAGGATGTGTCGGTTCAATGGCAAGAATAATAGCAACCTTTTGACACAGGTAAATAGAATCCTATAATTCAAGTCCTAACTCTGCTGCATACTAACCATGTGAGGGCTGGGTTAAATTATTTAAACCAGTGCTTCCCAAAATGTAGTCCCAGACTAGCAACATCAGAATCATCAGAGAATGCAGTAGCAATACAAAATATTCAGCCGCACCTCAGACCTACCAAATAAAAAATCTTTGATGCTGTGCCCAGAAATCTGTTTTAATAAGCACACCATGTAATTCTGTTAAAGTTTGATAAGCACTAAACTGTACCATCTGAATAGGTTTCTTCACCTGTAAAATGGATTAACAATTTTCTTAGTATAATTATGAATAGAGAGAAAACATACACATAGCCTTGTACATCTTAAATAGTTTTGCTCAATAAATAAAGTCAATAACATTATCCTTTCAGACACATCTCAGAAGCCACCCAGTGCATAAAGCCATTCTTACCCCTCTATGCAGGTATCACCTTCTAAACTTACTTAAATGAAATAATCCCAATACTTACTACACACACACACACACACACACACACACACACACACACATATACATACACATATACATATATATATACACATGTATATATATATATATATAGAGAGAGAGAGAGAGAGAGCACACACACACACACATATACATACACATATACATATGTATATACACATGTGTGTGTATATATATATATATATAGAGAGAGAGAGAGAGAGAGAGAGAGAGCTCATTCCCTCAGAGCAGTGACTAAAGCCACTACAAGACAACTGGATTCTTAACCCACTGTACCACAAGAGAATTTCTAGGTTTCTTGAATTTAGAAGGCATTATTCATTTAATACCCATGGAATATTTGACACATAGCACAATGCTTTATCTTCCTAGTCAATCAAGTAAACCTAATAACTGTATGCTAGCATGTTTTTTAATGTTAAGTATAGTTTTACTGACTAAGGCAAATTCACCTCAAGCTACTCATTCCTTTAGCCCTGGATATCACTCAGACCAAATTCCACTCTTCACTACTTCCTGGGCAGGAGATAATTTGGCTTTTTATCCTGTTGACCACTTTGTTAAATCATCTTATGGTCACATTAATGGTGGTTTAATAATACTTATCATGTACTACTGGCTTAGAGGGGACTGATTGGATAAATTAGTCCTAATAAGGGGCTACAGATCAAATAGACTGTGCTTTAATGCCACTGAGAAATTACTCAAACAAGATTATTATGTGTGATTACCAAAAACCCAGGAAGCTAAAATGTTGTATTTGAAAATGCAGATACTGGATGTCTAGTTATGAGCAGAGTCATCAATAAATTGTACTTTCTTCAGAAGTCCAGAAAGCTGAGGAAACTATCTGAAGGAATTGGATTTAAATGCACACTTTGAAGCTAACAGGAAATGGAATTCAGTGTGTGCCAAGGTTAAAGTGCTCTTACTCAAAGCTAAATTAGATGTGGTCACTGTTAGTAGAGACTTTACTATCATTTATGAACATTTCAGGTCTTTTCAGTGACACATGGATAACTATTATTCGAAATACCGAAAAGGAGTAAGTGGGAAAAGATGACTAGTACCAACAGGCTAAAGAATATAACTTTTTCATTTTTATTATTGATTATGAATTTGTAAAATGACAAAACAGTTGTGTTCTAGTTAATTTTCTTTCATTTGTTTTATTACTAAGTTTCTAAGTTAATACCCTATATTTCAAACTTACTTTCAATATGTTCTTTTTCTTGAATTCATTAAGGTAGAGGCAAAAATTGAGACAATGGAAGCACATGAGAATTTTTAAGGGAATATGTAACATAATGTAAAAAAGGAAAACTTAGGTCCAAAGAAGACAAACGACTTCTGTAAGATCACTCATTCACTGACCCTTTACCTACTGGCATCCAAACATTTTGGGCCAGAATACATTGAGAGTATTGAACTATCCCATAGGTTAAAGTTGAGAAACATTTTAAAAGTATTGTGTTAATATGAGATTTAATGCATGCAATAAAGACACAAGCATGTGTTGATGTTATTGTAATCAACAACAACAAACTTAATACAATACACTGAAAAGCACCCTCAAGGACATACAAAGAAAATGCCATTGTTTCTTCTCAAAAATAACAAAACTGACCGAAGCATATATATTGACAAGTCAATAAAAATATCATAAAGAGGTTTGTGTGTATAAGTGCATCAGTTTAAGCATGCTTTCAGAAATATTGTAAGAGGTGATCCTTATCACTGCCCTATAGAGAATTTAATGCCATTTCCTGTATTGTTTGACTACTGTACAAATTTTGTGGCTTTTCTATTATATTTACCAAAATAAATAATTGCCATCTTAGGTCGGTATAGAATTAATAGATAACCAATATTTTTACAAATACGTTCCCATTTAATCTACTGGTAAGGACCTATTTAGTAAGGACACCATTATTATCTTCATTTAAGGAACATGACAAGTATCAGTGGATTGTGTTCAAGTTCTTATTGCTTACAGATTAGAGTGTACAGATTAAATCTAGAATTTCACATATCAAATCATGCAGTCTCCCTTTGACATTCTGTTACTATAGACACACAGAGCAGGAAGAAACTTATTTTAAAAGCATCATTAGGAATTTAAGCCTTTAAGAATATAGTCGTAAAATAGTTATGGAATTCTATTCACATTTTTTGCTTTTATATTTTTGTCTCTTTGAATTGATATATGAAACTCCTTAAGAGAAGGGTCAATGTCTTTTGCTGTTTCCAATTATTTGTAATCACAATTGACATCTGATTAGACCAAACGTTGAATATATTTAAAACAGAAATGTGTATAGCTACTCAAACTTATAAGTCTACAGAAATGTTTACTGGATAGAAAAATTACTTAACTAATAAGTAAAGCCTAATCAACATGCAAACAAACCCATACAATGTGTCTCTGGATGTTATGTACTGAGAAGGAGACAATAGTGCACCCGTGGTATTCTTGCCAAAATCACATAATACAGATTTAATCCTAGGGAAACCAACTGTGGGACATTCTACAAAATGAAAGGATTTTACTCTTCAAAATGTCAAGGTCCAGAAAGAAACAAAAGCTGAAGAACTGATCCAGAGTAAAAGAGACTAAATAGACATGACTAAATATTGTGCATAATCTTCAATTTGATCCTAGACCTGAAAAAAAAAGTGGCTCTAGAACACTATTAACTTTAAACATTTCAATATGCATCATGGATTAGATAATCATACTCTATCAATATTGAATTTTCCTGATTTTGTAAACTGTGATTATGTGACAGAATGTCCTTGTTCTCAAAAACTTCACTTAAAATTATTTAGGAGTAAAGAGGCATGATGTCCCCAACTTACTTCAAATGGTTCAGAAAAAAAAAAAATGTGTCAGGGGGCTGGCTTCCTCTGCGGTGTAATGGGTTAAGAATCAGACTGTAGTGACACGAGTTGCTATGGAGGTACAGGTTCAATCCCTAGCTGGGTGCAGTGGGTTAAGAATCCAGCATTGCCCCAGCTGGGGCATATGGCACAGTTGTAGCTCGCATGCAATCCCTGGCCCAGGTAATTTTCATATGCTTCAGGTGAGGCCATAAATTTAAAAAAAAGTGCTTTTGTGTGATCCCAGGTAAAAAGTATAGTGGAGTTCCTTTTACTCTTTACTATTATTACAAACTGAAGTTTGAAATGCTATCCAATTAAAAGATTACCCAAGAAAATGATTTGCCTATAAAAATGTGACTCCTCATGTCATGCCGTAAATGCCACTATAAAAGAAAATTCTAATCAGTATTGTCTTCCTATTCATACTACCCTAAAAACCTGGAGATAAACTAATAACTTAACAATAACTAATAAATAATAAACCAATTTTAAAATTGCATTTGACTAAAATATAAAATGATTAAACTATGACTATGAAACAATTGCTAAGCATTAGTTCTCCTAATCAAATGCCAATAACATCATACACTTTCCTGATTTATAAAGCTTTTCTAATCAACCATATTTGGTGCTTTCATTTCCAGTGCCTGTCAAGAACACCAACATAGGAATTACAGAATATTCATTAAAAACCAAACTGGACCATTTGAAGTTGTAGAGGGATAGCTAAAAACATCCTACTCATTGATTATACTAGGTATAAAAGCTGTACATGTATCTCAATCTAAATCATCAAAAATAAACAAGTATTGTCTCCCCTCAGAGCTATATTCAACTAAAGATGACCATGTTTTATTCATTCTTGAATGCGTTTATTAAAAGAGTGTTTAATTTGTGTCCACTCTATTAAAAACTGAGAAGACAATGCGGCCACCAAAATCTTACCCTTTAAAAATACAACAAAACAGATGTAAGTAGACTATAGTTAATAGGAAATTGGAAAATATAGCATAGAACAACGGAGAAAATGCAAGATAAAATGGGAGGCCATAAGAGTGATATGAAGCCAAATGTTAAGAGGTGAGTAAACTAAGCTAACACATAACCTAGTAGAAGTTAATAAACTAGGTACAATGGAAAAATACATCAGGCTGAGAAATAAATACAGCTTTAGTATGACTGGAGCAGGAGTGGAGAATGGAGATATTAACAGAGCCAAATTCAAAAGGACCACACGTGATGGATTGAGGAGCTTGAAAACTGAGGACATTGAAGAGACACCCAGAGTTTAAAGGAGCAGAGAGGCAGAGTGAGATATGCCTTTTGGAAAACTTCACTGAATATCTGCAATTTTGAACATTTATTTTGAGAGACAAACTTTAAATACAAAGCCACAATCTCTTAATTGTGAATTTGATTCATTGACCATCCTTCATTTTGGTATCTCTGTTTAATAAACTTAGTCCCCCTACTTCATCAACAACAAATAGTTTTTACATGTTTTAGTATACACTAGATTTTTCTCTGGTATAAGTTCCGCATTATATTATGACTTGGAGCGAGTTGCACCCCAGTTTTATGTGTCCTATCCTGCTCAACATCTTGTCAAACTATTTTAACAGTTTATTTATAAAGCTCTAGTTAAAATAAAACTCACATATTCATTAAAATCTGGTGACACAGCCTATGGATAGTTTGAATTATGCTCTATGCTATAGACTAACAGTTGAGAACAACTGGGGTAGAAAATAAATTGTTAGAAGGGGCAAGTTTCCATCAAAGAGAGCTAGTTAGGAATAATCACGCAGTGATACCTAAAACAGAAAATGGTCATCTTAACTGGGGTAACAGCAGCCCTGTTCATTTGACCCTTAAATGTAGATGATTTCTGACTCACAACAACACGAAGCCAAAAAAAAAAAAAGGAAAAAAAAAAGAACACTTTGTTAATCTGTGAAAAGAAAGAATTTTCACTTATGATTGGAAATTGGAAGTATTTTGGAATGTTTCTTACAGGAAGATACTTCAGTCCTGAATCTTGAAGGTGTTATAGTCAGTCCATGGATGGAAAGGATGAAGTAGATAGTTTAGACTAAGAAAGAGAAAAGAACAAAAGCTTTAATGTACATCTAGATGAAGTTTGCAAGATAAGGTAAGAGTGAAAATATCATGAACATTAAGTCATATAAAAAATTTTATGATGCAGATAATGGGGGCTGTGTATATGACTACAGTATAAATCATAGGTCAAAACCAAAGAGGTAAATCTCAACAACCCGAATATTTTACATGTAAGAAAAAATATATAGCTTTTAAAAAATGAGCCTCAGATACAGTGGCCTCTGCAATACTGATTTTGTATACACATACATAAAGTATTTATGTGCACATCTGCACATGTGTGTTTGTGTATGTATTCTGCAACCTCAATTTCTAGAATTTAAGAATTCAACCCAGGTATTTCATGCATGGCAACCCAACTGCAGACCCTTTAGCCTGACTACCCTTCGGCAATGAAAATTTAGCCATCTTCTCCTGAAATAAAAGCAGCGAGGTGATGCGTTCCTTGGATCATGGGGTGAGAAGGTCTCTCTTGAGGCTCTGTGCTGCATTGCCCTGCCTTCATACTAATTAATGTTTTCTCTATTTGTAAACTTCTTTAGGCAAAACAATTATCTTTCAAGGTGCTTTATAATGTCATTAGATTTCCCATTTGTGTTCAAATGCACCACATTCATGAACAGGATATGCGAGCAGAGCACCAGTTTTCTCCAAAATGAGAGACCAAGAAGAAACTTCCTTTCCATAGAACATTCAACTACCTTCTCCTTATAGCTCTGCTTTTTAAATGAGAGTTTGCCAAGCATTTGCTATTTTATTCCTACCCAACTTTATTTCCGTGGACGTGAAAAAGAGTGCAATAAGACAAGCAGGCTCTTGGGGTGCCCACACTTTACCTGGGCATGTGAGGGCTACTATGACATGATAATGTTAGAATCCAGAAGGACAGGTCTGAATAATGATCTCTGGCATCAATATTTTGATACAACAATAACATTTTCTTTCCTTTTCCTTTCAGGAATATTCAGCAAAATCTAAGAAACACATGTATTTGGTCTATTAAAAATAAAACTAAGGTCATACTTTTGAAATACGTAAAGTCCCCACCATTTCATGAGCCAAAAATACGTATGTTCTATTATGATTGCAGTCTACTACACACTGAGTGTCCCAGAGTGCATTCTGGAACAGTGCTCTGAATGCTACAAGCATCCTGGCATATGTGACTAGTTTCTCTCAGCTTGGTATTTTGTTTTACCTGTTTGTTGACTGGTCACTGTGGAATGATGACCAGATAAAATTTAATCTAACCCTTTAGCCTCAATCCTGTGAAAGCTAACAGCCACATACATTCTGAATCTTAAAATGTTCAGCATGGATCCTTCACAAAGGATTATTGAAATTGAGTTTAGGATTTATGGTGCAAATCTTGCACCCTATAACTAGCAACCTCTAGAATTCATCAAGGGAGATGGAAAGAAAATAGACAGATACATAGGTAGATGAAACCATACTATGGAGCTCTCAGAGTTTAAACCTGAAAATAAATAAAATACATTTTAGCCAAATGCTGGTTAGCCAAGTAGTAAAATAAATCCTTGGCTGAAGCAGAGACCAAAGCCAAAATCACCATCATAGTACAAAATTTGGGGATGAAATAATGAATCCATAGTACTATAGTATTAATTATCATTATCATTTCATTGCTAAAGTAGCTTAGAAATCATGTTTAAAATAGGTGATATATTTAGTCAGAAAAAAATTTCTCTGTGAGGAATTCTCAGAATAGTACTTAAAAAATTTTTGGCTTGAAAAACATGTAATATTCTCATTCCTAAATTATGTGGATGATGTACTTTCCCAGTATTTCACACTTCACTTTGAAACTTCAAAAATCTTAGAATCTCTAGGGTAAAGGGGAAAATTACTCACACACTGTCAATTTATTTTATTTAAATTTTATGTAACTATTTGAAAGTTATTAAATAATTTGCAGGTAAAACATTTTCAAAATTATAGCTAATACTGAAGCATTTTATTCCTGCAAGGATACATGTATTTTAAAAATTCCAGTTATTGACAGGATTTCAAAACATAGATCCTATAAGGATATTTTCATTCCCAGTTGCATACGGAATGCTTATCTATATTTCAATGTGAATGTCTTAGTCATTCCAGGCTGCTAGAAAAAACGACCATAGACTAGATGCCTCAACCAATGTTTTTTTCCTCACAGTTCTGGAGTCTGGAAATTTGAAATCAGGGTGCCAGCACTGTCGTATTCTTAGTGAGTGACCTTTTCCCAGTTTACAGAGAGCTGTCTTTTTGCTGTGACCTCATAAGGTAGAAAAAGTCAGCTCACTTTCTGGCCTCTTCTTATAAGGACTTTAATTCCAAACAAGAGGGCTGCACCTTTATTACCTAATTAACTGCCAAAGACTGCCATCTCCAAATACCATCACAGTGGGATTAGAATTTCAATATACAAATTGGGAATGAAGAGTACACATAGTCAAACTATTGTAGTAAATTTTCCATTTTTTACTTTGTTTTTTTTTTCTTTTTTTCCTTTTTAGGGCCGCATCAACAGCATATGGAGGTTTGCAGGCTAGGGGTCGAATCGGAGTTGCAACTGCTGGCCTACACCACAGCCACAGCAGTGCTGGATCCTTAACCCATTGAGTGAGGCCAAGGATTTAACCCACCTCCTCATGGATACTAGTTGGGTTCTTGATCTGCTGATCCACAACAGGAACTCTAAGATTCCAGTTTTAACGCTAAATCCTAATGACCTCTAAATTTTTATTACTGATGTGGTTACAGTAATTATATATGAAGATAACCTGTATAATTTTATGGTTATTCATCACTGGATATCAGAAGTTATATTTAAAACAGGAATTCAGCTATATAGACTTTAAATTTCTTAAAAAAAAGCCAAGGCCAAAAAGTAGACTTTAGACAAATATCAAGACCAAATCCAAAATTCAGAGCATCCCCAGCTTAGCCATTTGATAAAATAATAGAATTATTTTACATATTTTTAGTTTAATGCCTTATTTTCTCAGTTATAGTGATTTAAGATTTTGTGTATTTGTGTGTGTACAGATATACATAGACTTAGATATGTTTTTAATTGGTGTGTATTTGTATTATGTATATACATGGGTATGCATGTATATGTGTTATATTTGCCCCCTGAAGAAAAACAACTGAAACATTTAATTTTGGTGCTTCATTTTTTTTAGAATTAACTGTGATATTTGCTTTTGGCCAAATCACATTGCAATTTCTTCAGACTGCAGAATCATGATTTTATAGTATTTTGAAGGTGGACATCTCATTCATATGCACAAAGATACTTTTTATTATGAAACACCATCACCTTTTGCTTAAGAAATAACCTCCAAGTCAGGGACATAACTGATTATAAGTTCTATGGGGGATATAGTCACATAAAAAAAGATATTTACATCAAGATGCCTTTTCAGAATTTTCTTTGTAAACACAGTCTGCCTTAAGGCTATGCCAACATGACTGACCCATGAATGTTCTTTTTTTTCTTCTTCTTTTTTTGTCTTTTTAGGGCCACACTGATGGCATATGGAGGTTCCCAGGGTAGGGGTCGAATTAGAGATATAGCTGCTGGCCTTCACCATAGCCACAGCAATGCCAGATCTGAGCCTGTCTTCAACATACACCACAGCTCAGAGCAACACTGGATCCTTAACCCACTGGGTGAGACCAGGGACCAAACCTATGTCCTCAGGGATATTAGTCAGATTTGTTTCCACTGAGCCATGATGGGAACTCCCGAATGAATGTTCTTTGTAGGACAGTGTGTTGATCCAAGTAAACATTCATTCTGAAACTGTTTAGGTAAAGCTTTCAGAAGTTAACCAATAACTCCCGACTACCTTAGGCCTACGCAACAGTCTTTGTGTAGGCCAAATCAGAAAGTGAGTCTCCTGTAATGCTCTTTATGTTGGTTACATGAAAGGGGGTTGTTGTTTTCCTGTGATGCTACTCAAGCTGCTTAGAAATAAAAGTGCATCTGAAAGACATGAACCCAAAATGAATTCATAGACAATTAGTTTAAAATGTATAAAAATTAAAGCCACAGTAATCAAGACAGTGTAGTACTGGTACCAAAACAGACATATACATAGACCAATGGAACAGAATAGAGAACCCAGAAATAAACCCAGACACCTATGGTCAATTAATCTTTGACAAAGGATGCAAGAATCAGCAAGTATTGCTGTGAAACCTGGAGAGCTGCATGCAAATCGGTGAAACTGGAACATACCCTCACGCCGTACACAAAAATAAACTCAAAATCATTTAAAGACATAAACATAAGACAAGACACCATCAGACTCCTAAAAGAGAACATAGGCAAAACATTCTCTGACATCAACCTTACAAATGTTTTCTCAGGTTAGTCTTCCAAAGCAACAGAAATAAAAGGAAAAATAAACCAATGGGACCTCATCAAACTGACAAGCTTAAAAAAAGCAAGAAGACAACCTAAAGGATGGGAGAAAATAGTTTCAAATAATGCAACTGACAAGCACTTAATCTCTAGAATATACAAACAAGTCACACAACTTAACAGCAAAAAAAAAAAATGAAAAATGAAAAATGGGCAAAAGACCAGAATAGACATTTCTCCAAAGAAGATAAACAGATGCCAGAAAGCACATAAAAAATACCCAACATCACTGATTACTAGAGAAATGGAAATCAAAACTACAAGGAGGTACCACCTCACAATGGTCAGAATGGCCATCATTAATAAGTCCATGAATAACAAATGCTGAGAGGGTGTGGAAAAAGAGAATCCTCCTAACTGTTGGTGGGAATGTAAATTGGTACAACCACTGTGGAAAACAGTATGGAAGGTACCTCAGAAAACTAAATAAAGAAGTACCATATCACCCAGCAACTCCACTCTTGGGCATATATCCAGACAAAACTTTCCTTGAAAGAGACACATGCACCCTTATGTTCATTGCAGCAGTATTCACAATGGCCAAGACATGGAAACAACCTAAATGTCCATCATCAAATAAATGGATTAAGAAAGTGTGCTATTTATACACAATGGAATACCACTTAGCCATAAAAAAGAATAAAACAATGCCATTTGCAGCAACATGGATGGAACTAGAGACTCTAATTCTAAGTGAACTGAGTCATAAAGACAAATACCATATGATACCACTTATATCTGGAAACTAATCTATGGCACAAATAAATCTTTCCATACAAAAGAAACTCATGGACATGGAGAACAGACTTGTGGTTGCCAAGGGGGAGGAGGAAGGAGTGAGATGGACTGGGAATCTGGGGTTAATAAATGCAAACGATTGCATCTGGAATGGATAAGCAATGATATCCTGCTGTATAGCACTGGGAACTATATCTAGTCACTTGTGATGGAACACGATGGAGGATAATGTGAGAAAAAGAATGTATACGTTATATGTGACTGGGTCACTTTGCTGTACAGTAGAAAATTGACCAAACACTGTAAACCAACTATAATGGGAAAAAAATCATTTAAAAAATAAAACTATATACGTTCCTTATTTATAAAATTATAAAAACTTGATCCATATCTTCCCACTACATTTTGAAGTAATTAAGACTCTAAGGTCCCCAAGCTCTAGGGAAAGTGTTCAATACAGTGACTATCCAGAACCAGATGTATCTATTTTCCTACAGAATTTTGTCTCATGGATATTCAACTTCACCAGTGGTTTCCAATGCATTACTTAAGAAAGTAGGTCTCAGAGTTCCCACTCTGGCAAAGTAGGCTGAGGACACAACTGCAGAAGCTTGGGTTGCTGCAGAGGTGTCAGTTTGATACCCAGCCCAGCTAGCACAGTAGGTTAAAGGATCCAGCATTGCTACAGCTCTGGCATAGTTCACAGATGAGGCTTTGATTCAATCCCTGGCCCAGGAAACTTCATATGCCATGGTTGGGGCTATTAAAAAAAGAAATCTCTCCTAAGGATACTGATTGCTGTGTTTTTCAAAAAGACATTAACTATTTTTTTGGCATCTTACACATAATTTTAGTTACAATTTTGATAGAGGTAAATAAGGGTGTCATTAAGAAAGGGAAAAAAATGAAAATAATTCTGAGCCATTGCATTCATTTTCTTCCGATTTTTCTAAATTAGCATAATTTTGCTTATAAAAATGGTCTATGTAAAACAAAATTAAATGTATGTATTTATATTATGGAAAGCCATGACTATGATGAAAATATGGTCTCACTAATGAAATATTTAACATTCTCAACCACTCCTTCTCTTGGTACACTCTGTTTTGCTCTCATGGCTTTTCCAGCTCCCTGACTGTGTGTCACACAGGAAATGATAGGAAGTGTTAGTCTGTATTTGCAGTGAGGAGATAGAGCATGGTCATATATCCACCATGGCCTGAAATAGGTTGGTGGGAGAAACTGAGAGGATGAACATATGTGCCTGATGAGACTTTTTGAGAAAGGCTTTCATTTTGGAAAAGATAAGCTTAGTGGAAGCAAGTGAAATTCTGACTGCCTTGAAATTTGTAGTAATATGTGTTGATTCTAGAAAACAGTCCTTTCAGGTAGAAATCAGAAGATTCACAAATGCTTATCTCATAGTATCTCCAGGTCACTACACCCTTCATTTAAGAAATTGTAAATATTATTATAATATCATATTATATTGAAATTATTTTATAATGGAGGATATCAATTTCCCTTATGTAATTGCTAATGTAATGAGTAATATAAGTAAAGGTACATGAATTTTAAATCATTCTAAATAGTCTATCAAGTTTATTAACATCTTCTATGTCCATCTATTTCAAAAAAATATTCTTTTTTTGCCCCAAGTTACTTAAACTTGAGGACTTTTTTAAATTGGCTCTTAAACATTTTTGGACATGTAGACCATTGGAAAAGAGAAGAAATCCAATAAATAAATTCTCAGTTATATGAATCAATTAATTTACAACATAGAAGCAGAGAATATACAATATGGAAAAGGCTTCTTCAATAAATGGCATTAGGAAAACTGGATGATCATATGAAAAACAATAAAAATGGACCTTTATCATATCCAATGCACAAAAACTCAACTCAAAATGGAATAGAGACTTGAACATAAGACCTGAAGTCATAAACTCCTAGAACAAAACATAAGAAGATAGTTCCTTGACATTGGTTTGGCAATGATATTTTGATATTTACAAATGTAAGGGGAATGAAAGCAAAAATAAACAAGTGTTATAAAATCAAACTAAAACACTATGGCACAGGAAACCATGAAAAAACAAAAAAGTAAAAGGTAACCTATGGAACAGAAACAAATATTTACAAATTACATGTTCAATAGGAGGTTATTACCCAAAAGATAAAAGGAACACATACAACACATTACCAAAAGAAAATAAAAAGGAAAAATATACAACCCAAATGAAAATTGGACCCCAAACTTATATAGACAATGTGTACGAATGGCCAACATATACATGAAAAGGAGCTCAACTTCAGTATTCATTAGGAAAAATGATTAAAAACATGATCAAAAACACAGTGGGATATCACCTCACACCTGTTAAATGTCTAGTATAAAAAAGACAAAATATAGCAAATGTCGGCAAGGATGTGGAGTAAAAGGAAATCTTGTACACTGTTGTAAGAATGTAAACAGGTACAATCGCTATGGAAAACAATATGAAATCTTCTCCAAAAATTAAAAACAGAACTACCATATGATCCAGCAATTCAACTTTCGTGTCATATCCAGACACACTGAAAACAAGATAATGAAGCGTTATCTGCACCCCTGTGTACAGTAAAGCATCACTCCCAACAGCCAATGTAAAGAAATAACCTAAGTGTTGGGTCATGGACAAATGAATAAAGAATATGTAGTATGCATATAAATATACAAAAGAATATCATCAAGCTTTAAAAAGAAATAAATCCTGCCATTTATGACAACATGGATGAACATGAAGGGCATTCATTATGCTAAGCAAAATAATACAGAGAAAGAAAAATACTTCATGGTAACTCATAAAAAACAGAGAGTAGAAAAGTAGTTGTCAGAGACTGGGAGTTGGGGGAAGTAGGGAGAGAGAGAGAGGTTGATAAAAGGGTAAAACCTTTAAGTTTTAAGATGAATAAGATCTAGGATTTTAATATATAACATGGAGAACCTACAGCTGATAAACTATGTTAAATAATTAAAATTCACTAAGAGATTAGAAGTTAAGCATTTTTACCAAGAAAACAAACAAAAATGGTAAATATGTGAGGTGATGCATGTGTTAACTTGATGAGAGGAATCCTTTCAGAATGCTTACATTTACCAAACCATCACATTATATACTTTAAATTTCTTATAATTTCATTTGTCAACTATATCTCTATAAAGCTGAAAAAGTATAATTGGTAGAAATATCAGTTCATATTAATGAAAGGACACAACTCAAAGAATAACTCTTAAAATTATCCCTCAGAGAACATAATGAATGCCCTTCATGTTCATCCATGTTGTCATAAACGGCAGGATTTCCTATAATATAAAGAACTGATTAAAGTATGTATTTGCATTTCATGTTTCTTGAGAGGTGCTTATGGTCATAATTTTGCAGAAAGTTAATGTTTTCTTAAATAAAATACTGATAATATATTTTACACTGAACCCATATTATAATCCCAAATAATTTAGAGAAAGGGTTTTTATATATTATTTACCATTAAGTTTCAAGGCAATATTAATTAATTTTTAAGAATAATATACATATTACTCCACCTATAACTTCAGAAAAATAAAACTACACATTATAAATCTGTAAAGTCAATAGACAATATCTTTACTTTTTATTGTTGCATGTTTACATTTGTATTAACAAAAGGTCAAGGAAATGTTTTATTTTAAATGCTAGGTAATACATGGTTTGAAAAAAGAAGAATTTTTCAGTAAGTTATTTATATCTGTTGAATATATGAACACCTCTTTATACTTCCTTTTTCCTAAGCCCTCTAATTATGACATTTGTTTTCTTTTTGCCACTCATTTGTTTTTTACTTTTCAATTTATCTTAATTTCTCCATTAATGTTGTCATCTTTCTGTTCTACCTATCTTTAGTATCTATCTATTTTAGTCTGATTCTCCTTTCTAAAGTCTCATTCTTCTGCTGTTTTTCCTTTATATTTATTTTAATCTCTATTTTTGCTGAAACATGACTCAACTTTACCCCTGTAAAAGAATCAGAGCCAAGTGAAAATAATGAGATATGAGAAAGACCTTTTAAGTTCATTAAGAAATCATGAAAACTCTAATAGTGCAAAATATGTGCATTCTGTAACCAAGCTTCTCCTTCAATGATTTATTGGATTTGATTATAAACCTGGAAAATTAAGTATCAGAAAATCAGAAATTAAGAAGCAAAAAGGTCAACTGCCTAAACCAGAATTCTTTGAATCTAGCATTCAAATTATTTTGAACCCTGTATTCAAATAATTTTGACAGTCACTTTATCATTATTTTTCTAAAATACTATGGGAAGCCACACATATAAAAGAAAATAATTCTCTAATTCCACCAATTTCTTACAATATTTGCAAATTCTGGTTTTCTGTTCCTCTTTACTAGCTTTCAGTATGCTTCAGTACTGTGTAGTTATTCATTCATTTCTGAGCAATAATTTTGCATTAAAATTTGATCAGATCACTTTTAAAATTTTATATGGTTATGGTAAGAATCCAAGATGAATTTTAAAGGAAAAATGGGCTTTTGATGTCCTTTAGCTCCCTAAACACAATACAATCTATAAATATTATATAATTAGGAAGCATCAATTTAAAGAACACCAGACAGAGTAAAACCTATCATATCTACACAGAAAGTTCACTTTAGAGTACACTTTAAGAAAATTTATTTTTATATTCATTGAAATCAAAAATACACTACAAGATCAAAGTGTTATCCATTTTAGTATATTTTGAGTAAAGGTTAATATCCTGATAAATTTCTTTCAGTAGTATTAGGAAGGTGAACAAATGAACCCTTACTTTTACTTGCTAAAATTCATTTTAAAGAATAATACAGGTGCAAAAAAAAATCGATCCTATTCACACTGTACAGTAAATCTTTATTATTCAACTATAAGTATTTTTGATACATAAATTGAAATTAGTTGAATAGGAAGTGGCTGGTTAAAAATTTAGACATTAAGTCCTCAGTGTGTTAATAAGCTATTGAAATTGGGAAAACATAAAAAATAAAGAGATTGAAATTTGCAACCTAATCTTATTGCTTCCTATATTGTACTGTTACATGTTTTATTCCATAGTATTAAATACATTGCTCTATTGAGATATCAAGTATTCAATATCAAGAGTAATAGAAATTATTGCCATGCATGGGTTCAATATCATCACAACAACTTTTACTCATTGGGCCTAGAATATGAAACAATGTTCAGGAAATTTATAAATATAGATATTTATCATTTACTGGAGTGAAGAAAGAATAAAAATAAAGTTCAAAACACATGCTCTATAAATGTCCCTATTACTCAATGGAGCACGTGTTTTGAACTTTATTTTCTTATTTTTTCTTCACTTCATTAAATGATAAAACAAATATCTATATATTGTATAATAATCTGTATGGGGATAGAATCCTAAAAGAATGGATATATTTACATGTAAAACTAATTTGCTTTGCTGAATGCCTGAAATTAACACAACTTAGTAAGCCAAATATATTCCAATAAAAATTCTGTTAAAAAATGTGCTCCAAACAGGACACACAGAGCCATGTTTTTTTTAATAAATCCTTACATTTGATGTACATTTTTACACCTAGTATTACTAATACCATAATTGAAAAATTAACCATACAATTTTTGCATCAAATTTCAACTATTTTTTCAGTTGATAATACTGTAATAGTAAATCTAAACTCTAGAACAAACGTGATTCCACAACACACACACACACACACACACACACACTAACCCATATTTAAGTTATTTGAGATTTTAGATAAATTTATTTCTTGGTAAGAGGTCAAAAAAATGTTGGTTCTAACACCATAAAATTATTTGTGGGAAATGTGTTGACAGTCTAAATCTAAACAATCTAAATTCATTCAACAAAATATATGATTATCCATTAATATCTAAATTATCAGTGTGTCATAACAGCTCTACAGCAATGTGGTATTTTAAAATCCAAGAAGAAAACATAATTAGCTTACTGCTCTAGCAGAAAGATTTGTAAAGAATTACTCTATCCTATCTGCCACCATTCATCTAGACAGGACTCTTGGATTGGAGAATACTCTGGGACTGACTCTGTGAAAGCAACTTGCACTGCGTTGATAGATACAAACTATTACATTTATAATGGATAAGCAATGAGGTCCTACTGTACAACACAAGGAACTATAGCCAACTCTTGGGATAGACCATGATTGAAGATAGTATGAGAAAAAGAATGTATATAAATGTATGACTGGGTCACTATGCTGTACAGCAGAAATTGGCACAACACTGGAAATCAACTATAATTAAAAAAAATAATGCTCCAATTTGATAAGTTCAATAATGAGCTTTATCTTAATATGAAATTAATATATATTCATTGACATAAATTCTTTTAAAAACTAAAAAAAAGAAAAAAAGAAAATGAGTTGTGTTAGAAATGATAATGTGAACATTTTAAATGGTTCCTCCTACAGAAAATATAATTACAAAATTTAAGAAAATACTAAAAACAATTATTTGAAGGAAATGGAAAATACTAAAGGCAGCCAGAAACCTGACTAGAGTTATACTTAAAAAAAAAAAATCCCTACTGCACTGGATTTAAAACTAAAAGATATTGATTTTCTTGCTTAGGGGACACTATTTCTTAGTTCTGGAAGTCGAGAGCTGCATGCTTACTAGCTTCAGATGAAAAACATTATAATTTAGAATAACAGAGCAGCTGAAAACATACGATGAGAATGTTGGAAATGAGACAACCATAAAAGGGCTGTAATCCAAATTCTGAGTGTATTTTTTCCCCAGGCCCTGACAGGAAGCTAATCACTGCAGATTCCAGGGAGACTGTAAGACAATCAGTCAGAAATGAAAGGGACTGGAATTGGGAGAGTACCCTTGAAAGACGAAATTGTTCCTGCTAAGATCTACATGTTTGCTATGCTTTTGACTTAGTGTGTTCCACAAATTGCACACAGCTCAGTCAGCAGAGAATGGAATCTTTACCAGCTTGAGGTATCAGAGACCAAATCAAGGGATATGAGTATCTGAAAATTCAGAGCCCTGGAAGTGAAAGAATCACAGAGTGAGTGAACCCCTAAAATCTGAACTGTTACACCTTTTTCTTCGTTTTTTCCAACTACTTTGTCATCTATTATATATGTCTTTATTAGGAACTATAGCCAAGTGCTGTTGCTACTATCTTTAAAGAGAGACTTTACTCTCTTTAAAGTAGTGAATTAATTTTCTAAAACTTTGCAATAACTAATGTGTTTGATTTTTTTTCTTCTCTGATTTCGCACTTGCTCATTGTTATACATTTCATTTTTTTTTCTTTCTCGACTTCTTTTGGTTCCATAAAATTATCCTTCATTTTATCTTTTCCTTATTTACAATTTTGAAGGTTTTACATGCTTCTATATTTTTAGGTATTATCCTTAAAATCTTATCAAAATATTTTTCATAATAAAACCTAAAATACTCAATTTCTCTATTTTCCTCCCAAACAAAACTGGATCGTCTTCACTGAACATAATACTTTTGTCTATAATATTACTAGTTTTTATCTTTATTTCTACCTCAAAAAAGTTACTACTACTATTAATACGTTATCATCATTATTCTACATCATAAGCACTCTTGAGTTGCTGACCAATGTGTCATTTCATCTTACATGTTAATCCTCCCTCTGAGTTTAATTTACCTCTTCCTAAAATAAACACATTTTTTTCCCTGAAGATCTTCCAATGGTAAGTTCCCTAAGTCTTACATGAAAATATATTTCTTCTCTTAAGATAGGTTATTTTTAGGTGCGTATACAGTTGTAGTTTAACAATATTTTTTTTGGAACTATGAAGATGATTCATTTGACATCTGATCTCTCTTTTTACTTTTCAGAAGGCCATTTCAGGCTAATTACTCATCCACTGAGTAATCTGTCTTTGCTTTTTTAGTAGCTTTTAAGAATTCATATTTAGAAATCTACAATTTCATTATCATGTGTCTAGGTATGGGATCATTCTGTTTTTTCTTCTCTCAACTGGTTTTACTTCAAGTTTGAAGTCTTTCATAAGTTCTGATAAAATCTTAACTGTTATCTCTAAACATTTATTTTTACTATTATCATTCTTATTAAATGCCCATTAGACTTCCTTCCTCTTTTTCTCATAACTTCTGTTTTATAATTTTCGTGCCTTTATCTCTGTGGCATTTTGGGTAATTTCCTAACATCAGTATTTCTATTTGTTCATTCTCTCTTCATTTGCATCTAAACTTCCATGTGACATATTATATTAATTGCAATTATTATATTTTTAAGCTCTAAAGTTATATTTAAATTACCTCAACATGCTAATATTTTCCCCATATTGTGTTATTTTTTTCTTTGAAGTTCAATCACTTCAACTGTCATTTTAGACATTTGTTTTATAACTTTTTCTTAAACATTTTCTTAATCTGAAGTTCTCCAAATTATAATTTTTTTCCTTTTTTCCCTTAAAATCTTGCTTTTGGTGGATTCTCATTTGAATATTTTAAATTCAGATAACATGATTTATAATATATATTTTGTGTGGGATGGTTGTGAGTGTATTTTAAAGGAGTTTGCATTTGCTCTGATTGACAGAACCTGAATGAATGAATGATAACCCTGAGACTAAGTCTTGTGTTATTTAGTTTCATACTGTATGAATCATATCGGCAGTATAAATTTGGACCACACATAAATGAACAGAATTGCAGCTTATGCAGCTTATGTTTTTAGGGAACACTCTGATATATATATATATATATATATATATATATATATATATATATATATATATGCTTTTTTACTATGTAAATTTACACACACACACACACACACACACTTTTTTTTTAAATCTCAAGTCCAAGTGAATCAAACTTCACTATTTTCTCCCTGTGCCAATAGGTGGAATGTGTCTTGGTCACCTTTTATAGGAGAGTATGGCTTTTTAAGAGCTCTCATTTTATAATTATATTATACTTCTAAGTCTTTGCCTCTTATAGACCCTTAGCCTCTTTCCTTGCCCAAGCTGAGGATTAAATGGTGCTCTTGGGGTATCATAAGAAATAAAACTTCTCAGGACATCTGTAATATCAGTTGAAATATTTCACTCCAACATATAGTCTCTGTTTCCTTCATGTGAGCTTTTCCTCTTTCTTTCTTGCAATAGGGAATGCTGTTACACATTCTTACTTTTGAACCCAGAAATTTTAGACATTTGTAATGATAAATATTTTAGATAATTTATTCCATGACCTTGCCAAAACAAGATATAAAAGATTTTTTTTTCTACAACACAATTGGGTATGTTGCCCTCTTGACTAAAATATTCACTGTCATTACATTGCTATTCCCATAAAATTCAACTTCCTTAATGCAATGTTGTATTTGGGACACCTATCTGTCAAGTCTAACCCTTTGCTAATTTCTCTTTCATACTCAGAAGTCTTGAAAATTGCAGCAATGGAGCTGTTAGTTCCAAAGCACTGCCCTTCTTCAGTGACCAGACCAAGGAGATCAAACATCATTTTTTGAATCTTGATGCCTTCCCTTAAATCACTCATTTTTAATTTTCTTAGAAACATATTTTTTTCTTGCTTTTAGGATAGTTCTACAAACAACTTATTTATTATTACAATTTCTGATATATATATCTTCCAAATTATCTTAAATTTATCCTCTATTACTTTTTATTCATCTGGAAAAAATCTATGAATTAAAAATATGCTTGGATTCATTCCTAACATTTTGCCTCATCTATAATCATCCCTATACTGTCTAAATAAATTTATTGCATTTCCTATGTTTTACCATTATTTCTTTCTTATTTTATCTAAGCATTCAGTTAACACTTTTGCAACTGGGAATGTCTACTTTGGACTCCAAAACCTTCAGATTTAACCTTCCTCTCAAGACATTTCTATACATCATTAGTAATGATCCCTCAAACTTTTCTGACAACTTGGAAAGAGGCTAGCTCCCGTAGACATCAACAATCTTATTATTCCATTCATTTCTATTCCAACAGGTCTTCATTCATACTCTATACACAACTGCCATATTACTCACTTTGGGGGTGACTCCTTTTGTCTAACATCGTAGAATCAACTGAAGAAGACATAAAAATGATATTTATTTGCACTCTTTAAAAGTTTTGCTAAGGTATTTCTATCCATTTTTGTTAACTACTCAAAAACTATTAGCATATGCATTGAAATAAGTGATTATTATCTCCATTTATATATGAAAATTAAATATTTAGTCTTAGAGATAAGTTCTAGTTATAAATTTCATTTACTTGCATGTTTTCTGTGAGCACTGAAATCCCCTTCCAATATTATTCTTCATGTTATGTGCAAAGTATCAACATAAATTTAAATGGTTTTATTTTTTTTGCATTCCTGTTGGGGATTTTTAAAGATTTTTATACATATAATTTTTAAACTTTTCCAAAGCCTTATGTATGATCTCATGCATTCCAGCATACTCAGACTGTTTTTCAAATTTATCTTATATATATTAACATAAATATCACCCTTGTATGGCTCTTATTCACTCTTAACTGATATAAAATACCCCAATCTCAGCCCTAAGAGTTGCAGTATATGTTTCTATAATATATTAAAACAGCCAAACTTTTATGCTAAAATATACCTAACTTTAATTTTTCAGAATGTACCATAAAGTAAATCTTTTTCTACTACATAATCTTATATTTTTCATTTTAGATTGCTATCTCCATATTTGTGAGATTTCAGTTATTTCATCAATGCTTTCATAAATTTACATTCTTTTTTTCTCTCCCATCAGGTCTGAATTGATTACATTTTCACCTTTCTCCTCATTCTTTTGGTGACTCTTTAGAAACATTAGTCCCATTTTCTCCATGAGCTTTGGAGCTTCACTTTATCTTATATTCTGAAACAAAATCATGTTTTCTCTGTGTTGTCAGTCTCCTTTCTCTGTGACAGGCTCCTTCTCCATGCTTTTTTTCACTCAGTTCCTTATTCTTTTCCTAGCTTTCGTCCCACTCTGCATTTCTTTGTAAAACCATTGCTTATTCCACTCTGCTATTACAGTCAGAAAAATTTTATTTGAACTAAATTACAAACTCAATTGTCTTGGCCCTCTTGTTTCTTTAGTATCTCTTTTAATACCATGTGCTCATTAACAAATTGTGTATAATGCCCATAATCACCTCATAGTTTAAAGAATTCAATATCTAAGTTCCAGAGAAACAATCTTAATGTGAAAATTTCCTTAGTCCAACCAGCCTAAGTCAACAGATTTCACTTCTGTGCATCTTTGCAACTTTGATTCAGTATTTCATATTATATTAATCAGAGTGATCACTTAATTAAAGGGTATGATTTTATTTCCTCATGTTTCTTTGGACTTTTTTTCACTGTTTGGCATATTATTTACCATGACAGTCTATCCATTTGTTATACATGAATCTGCTTTTATCTCACTTAATAACCACCAATATTTATTAATTACAATGCATAGACATTATTCTATGTATTTCATACCTATTAACACATTTAACACTCATGACAAAGCTATGAGATAAATATCATTATTTTCATTTTAAATGTATTGGTTTTCCATCTGACTTGTCTTTTCTCCTTTATTCCTTAACCTCTATTTCCTATATCCCTAATGAAACAATTACTTAAACCTAATTTGAGTGTCCTCTTAGACCTTTCATTTCTCACTGCCACCATATTCAGACATCAAGCGCTGTCATTCCCAACTTTCAAATAGCTCATGTCTGCCCAAACATTTCAACTGTCACCACCACCATGCCAGTGAAGGCCACTCACTGTACATGAGCAGACAATGGGTACACAATGCATTCCAGCCAGATGATATAGCCCTCTTATTTACTCTACTCTCACAATTCAAGAGTTATGTCTTTAATGAAGCTTCCCCTGCGCATGTTTAATGGAGCATTTCTCCATGCTCCAATAGCTCAGAGTAACTACTGCTCTTCTTATAAACACAGCAGTGCTTTTTTATTTTTTCAGTAAACCTATAGTGTCCCAAGGCCTATATCAGAAGACCTGTTAAACTATTGCACAAGTCTGTGAATACTTCTATCATACTATGAGTTGACTTGCTTTCTTTCTGGAAACAATTTACAGAAGGAAACAGGATTTTATCTCAAAAATTATAAAACTATAGTGACAAGGATGATAACCAAGAGTTAAGTCATTTTAAACTGTGTGGTAAAGGCAGCCAAATAGGAATTCTCAGTCCTTAAACCTATGACTGTCCACATAACAGCCTGGCAGTATCTATGGTTAAATTTTGTGTCTCAGCAAAATATCAAATATATTCACGCCTTGGGCAACTGAATCCACCAGGAAGCATTAAAAACAATGAATTTTAAACTCTGAGTAAGTGAATAACTACAAAAATAAATGTGTGTTGAATGCTTAATAGGTGTGTAAGTTGATCAGGAAGTAAGTGAATATTTTCTTTACATGGAAGAGATTCCTAAAATGTGAGATATATTATCATAATAAAATGTATTGTATTTAATCTTATCTCTTCACAGCCAGAACACGGCTCTTGGTAACACATTATACACACATTATTGTTTAAATCCTCTAACAGAAGTCCTTGATTGTCTCAGGTCCCAAATATAACCTTCTCTGACCAAAAATGAGAAAATTTTGAGAGTAATGTAAACTCATTTCCTCTTGCCTCAGGTGTCTTTTGAGTTTATTACCATAGTTTAAAGCCCAATATGTTTGTTCTTAGTACTGTAAGCTCCCAATGGGTTCTTTAGGAACCAGACTATACCTGGATAAAATTCATAGACTATTTAGCCTGCAAAGTGCAATTATCTCCAAATTCTTTAAGCAGTTTTTGTTTTCTGTCTTTTACGCCAACACCAAATAAAGCTAGTGTTTCTGTTGACCTGAAACACGGCATGGGATCCCTAACTCTAGATATTTGAGTAAACTCACATAATACCCCTTTGACTTATCTTCATGAATTAAGAATCCTACTACACAATATCTTGTTGGGAAACTGCTTATTCCTATGAAAGTAAATTAAATCTTTTTACAAATTCTACTGTTCTTAATTTTTTGCCCTTCTTTTGTCTTCCTATGGTTGTTATGAGATATGCTATCATAAAAAATAACCTTTTTCTTAATTATTTTCCCACTTGTTTTCTTATTCTCTTCTTTATCCAATTTCACTGTAAAGGCTCTCTTTTTTTCTTCTCTCTTCCTCCTCCTGCTCTTCCATCTCCTCTTTTCTTCCTCATTCTTCTATTTTCTTCCATATTCTAGCTTGTATCAGCTTCAGAGGCCTTGACCTTCAAATGGCTCCTATGACTGAATCCAGGCTCCGCACATCTGAAGCATTGTACTTACAAAGTGTTTTTCTCTTACATGTTCTTCATCATTCTTCTCTCCCTCTCCTTCTCTTTACCTAGGTGCTAGATGGAACCATCTGTATCCTACTGAAGCTGAGTCTAATCCCTATAGTACTCTACACTTAGCACATCTGTTGCTGCAGTCCAACATCTATCACACACCAATGATGCCTACCACAGAGCAGTCACATACACAAAACCTCTTGTCCCAGAGCTCAGGTGCAACTCCAGGCTCCATATTTGGTTAGCAATATGAGCTTCCTTCCCTTATAGCAGTGATCATATCTGCAGTAATAATTTGTTGCTGTGCACATTTATTCAAATTTAATGGCCTCAAAAAATGTAAAGCCTTTGGGGGCATAAATGATGTTTACATATGTGTGTGTGTGTGTGTGTGTGTGTGTGTGTGTGTGTGTGTATGTATTTGATGAATAAATGAACAAACATATCAAGGGTTGTGGCAAGAATCAAGTGAAATTTTTGCATATAATGATGATGGTAGCTGGTGTTTACTGAATCTTTGTAATGCTCCAGACACTACATTATAAGTACTTTGTACATTATCTCATTTAGTCCTCCCAGGAGCTCTATGAGGCCAATATTATTATTCCCTCTGTTGTAAAGATAAGGACCATGGTACATACAAGTTAAGTCAAACATCCAATATCACAAAGACACTTAGTGGGTGTCATATTCACACACCCTGATAGTAGAGTTTCTAGTCTTATTCTCTTCATTAGACTATTTCCCAATCTTTGCAGTTAGTGTTCTAGTGTACAAAATACTAGCTAAATAATACTTTTAGAATTATTCTTATCACAAATAAATTAGACAAGTCAGAGTTTATATATATGTCTGCATATGTATCATATATCATATATATAATATAAGGATATACATATGATTATATATAAACAATCTTTTCAAACTACTTTAGGAGAAAATGAATAATAGCAGATAAACCTATTCATGGTATAGATCCACCATTATTTTACATATGAGCAAACAAAAACTAAAGAGAGAAATAATAAGTCTAAGTCCAGGTAACTTGCTAATGGCAGAAAGAGATTTCTAACTGACAAGAATTTTGTGGTTAGTTTCTCATTATCAATGAGTCTTCACTACTATAAATATTTATTTATATGTGTGTGTATGTATACATATACATTCATTGAATGTGAACTAAATTGCTTCTACTATAACTCAATGAATGGTCTGAAGAACTATCATGAAACAAGTTTTAAAGATAACATGTCTGTTGTACCTAGAACATATTTATTACACTTAAGTTTAAATAACTTATTACATAAATGTATATCCAGGTAGTTTGTCTATTACTTTGGAAACAAAGAGAGAATATTATTGATTTACCATTTTATATATATATATATATGAAAAATATTTAAGTGGATTTTTTCTTTCTTGACTATATGCACTTGTATCTACATCATTACAGCTACATATGAACACGTTTTACAAAGTATATAATACAGAATATTCTTACTCCCAAATACATTTAAACTCTTGATATTAAAACCCTCTAAGAGGTATTTTGCTTTACAAACTAGAGACAAATTGCATGTGATGTCACCTTGCCCCCGGAGACAAGATTGTTTTATCCACATAAATATTTTGTCTTTAAAATGCCTCATCTCTTTCTGGTGGTAATGAGAGAATTTTTAAATGGTTTCTATTTTTTTATGGTTGAGAGTTAGAAGTATATTTTCTAAAGCAATGTTGTTTAACTTTGAGGCAGAGAAACTTTGAGAGCCCTGAATAATTCACTTTGACACTTCTGGCTCTCTGAAAAGTGCCTAAGGCAGGAAGAGGTACCATATTGTCTTATCGAGAATAGTGTCTTGTTTTCTTTGTCATCACTGGAAATGAAGTTCTGGAATGTTAAGGAAGAAGCAAACATCAAGAATTTTGCAAATTAAGACTGTTTTCCCCAAGATGTCAATGAGATGTGACATAAAATTATCTGGACACTATAAAAACAAAAAATGATTGCCTCTGTCTTGTTACAAGTCACTTGATTTTTATTTTATTTTATTTCCCAGAACCCCATTTCTAAGGCTTAATTATATGTATTTACACTGAGCAAGTGGTTAGGAAGTGCCATCTACTGATCACTTCACTTTCTAAGTTGGAGCCTCTGTAACGCCCTTTCATATATCCAACTATAATTAAAACAAAATATATGGCAAATAGTGCCAAGTATTACTTTAATGGCTTGAACATTTATGGTCAGTACAGTTAACATTTTTCTTTTTGCTTTCAGAAGCTCAAATATTGTAAATAGAATCCAGCAGCAATCCTTGTGTTTCAACTGTATAACAGAGGCCTCAGGAATTTTAACAATTTCACTTCAAAGGAAAGCAGACTAGTCAGTGGCTCAATTTTTGTTCTTTTGAAGCAATCAATAATAGACTTGCCAGTTTACAAAATGTGCACACATAAGTAGTATATCAACATTGTTAAATAAAAGGTTACTGCATTAAATAAGATGACCTTGCTACCTTTTAGTTGCAGTCTTAGAGAGCAAACTTGTTTTAATTAGCAGTCAGCAAGCAGACTGTAACTTCACTGAAGGAGCATTGAAGAATCACTGCCTATTAACAACCCAGCGGTAAGTAAGCCAGCACAAATACTTATAACCAAATAGTGTGCATTTCAGGAGTGGAGGGGATTAGCTATTGGGCACACAACACAGTGGAGGAAATTGCTTTATTCCCAGTACTGCTGGGTACCAGGAGGCAATCACTGTGCCTCCAGCCCATTAACAGCATTCAGAGTGTTGCTTCCCATAGAAGGGGTTATTGGCTAACCACTGGGTGACCAATTAAATGCTATGAATAAGTCCCAAACCCAGCAGCATGGGGCCTGTTTGTGGCACAGTGGTATCATTACTAAAGTGAAAAACTTGATGAGAAAGGAACATATTTAATTATAGAACTATACAAATGGCTAATTAGGACCATAAAGTGAAATGAATGACTTTCCAGTGGATTTTTGAATGTTACTGATAACTGCTCAGCTTCTTTGGAGACCATGAAAGTGATCTACAGCTACAGCTTGGATATCATGGTAATGGATGGATCTTCATTAGAGGAAGCTTTTTTGACCTGGTTGCTCAGGTAGCATGGGTTCTAAAGACAATCCTTGATTCCTTTCACTGCAAGGGTTCTTTCGCTCTAACCCCCTGGTCTCTCATGAGTTCCGCTTGCTTTCACAATAATTCTTATGGGTTTAAATGAAGAAACATTATCTGCAATAGTCACTCTGTATCAGCTGGAAAACTGAATTGCAAAAGAGTGTCACTAGTTTCTAGGAAAGACTGATCCACGCTTAGTTTAGTTTTTAAACTCTGGGATTAAACCAAAATCTGCTGTCATATGTGCTAATCTAGGCATCTCAGTTGCTAAAAATTTATGGGCACTTTAAATTGAAGAAGAACAATTAAGGGCTGGGTTCAACTAGTGTTGAAGTTCACATTTGCAAAAAGGAATACTGGAAACTAGTCAGAAACATGAAGACAGAAATAAATATAATTAATTTCCAGCTATCAGATGTTGGATCAAGCATTTGTTTTGAGTGTGTTTGTGTGTTTTATGCTAATTTGGTAAGTACCTGTTTAATGAAAACAATTTTGCTTTCATTTATCAAACATTAGTAAGCACCTCTTCTGTGTAAAGAACTATGCCAAAGAAATATGGCCTTCATTTATAGAGCAAGAAATATTGGATGCCAGCATAGAATTACACATCTCTAATTATGTAAGCATAGAAAACGCTTATTGCTGCTCACCTAATGTTAAATACTTACCTTTGTTTTTATTTTAATTTCCTCTTTATTTTAAAAACACAATTATTTTTTTTTAAAAAGTAAACACTTGTAGCAGTAAATGCAGTAAAAAAGTAAAATTCTATTACCCCATTTCCTTCTCCTAAGCGTGTTAGTCATTACTACATTGTTAAGAGTTTAGTAATCCCCTATCTGTTAAGATTTGATGGAAAATATTGGTACTAGATGAGATTATAATCAATCTGGCTAGGATTTTAAATGAGGAAGACTATAATATTTCTATATCTGGAAATATTTTATATTCCTGGGTTATTTCATTCAACAGTAAAAGAAAAATCAAGATACATATGTACCAATTCTGTTTCTGAGAATGCTGGAAACGTGGAAGCAGTAAGAATATTGACTGGCTCTACCTCCACTGATCACAAAAATACTTGTTCTGAACCTGCTGGCTGATAGCTTAATCAGAATTCATGTAAATATTATTTCACTTTTAAACCTAATTACTGAAATGAGTTGGAGGGTTTTCAAGCTGGTAAAGACCCTGAAAGATCATCTGATATGGATGCATCTATGCAGGCAGGCTATACTCTATCCATTCAAGGAAACTCTGCCCCTTTACATTTAAAATATTCATGTCCATGAACTTTCTTTCAGGCTAATTACCATCTTGATCTCACCTATGGCAAAAAATAGATTCCACCTCTTAATTCCAGTTTCTCTTACTAATATTTAAGCATATTAATCTACATTTGCCCTTACATTGATTAGACACCTCTGAAAACATTCCTCACCTGTTAAAAGAAGACATAACTGTAAGAATGTATTGAAATTTCTTTAAGCTTTTTCTAGCTTTCTGGAAGCTATATTTCAAATGGTTACTATTTTTTGCTTTTCCCCTCATTAAATTCTTCCCTTCTAAGCTGTATATTTCAAAACATACAGAATGTAAAAATGTTCATAAAAATTAAATATGCCCTGATATTTGCCATTATTATAAAGCTATATTGCTTTATAATTTCATGACAGATATTTTACATGGTGCATTTATCTAAACTTTATTCAGTGACTCTTTTGGTTGTTCCTATTTCTGAACATACTTAATATATTCCTATTGGATTTATTGCTATCCCATTATTAATTAGGTAACTTTAATTTCTCTATTTCAGATAATAAAACAACTCTAACAAAGTTCTTCATATTCAACTTTAAAATAGTGTTTTCAACTATTACCTATGGCACAAAAAATGTATCAAAAATGTCAGTTACTTTTGTTAAAATTTTACTTATAGTTTTAAAATAAAAGGTGGAAAAATAAGTGTAAACCAAATATAGCTGTGTTTCCACATGGCTTTTTTTTTTAATTTCCTAAGGAAATTCAGTTTGGATCACAAAGCCTTTCCTGAATCAGGTATATTGTTCTGAATGTATTGTTGAAGAGTGACAAACAAGGAATTACCCTGCAAAATGAACAAAAATATCCCAAATATTTTATCTATTTCTCTTCCAAAATTTCATATCTCAGCCTGTGAGCCTTGCTATTTCCTATCTCCTTCCCTTGACAAAACTCTAGTCTTGGACAATTCTCCTGTTTTACTTTTCTTTCTCTTTCTAATTCCACTTCAATCTCACTCGTCCCAGTTACCTCTCCACCATATACTCAGATCGCCTTTGAAAGATTCAGAAGTCATCAAACAAAATGATCAGAGGAAAAGAGAAAAGAGGAAAAATTTTGGATATTTATGCTTAATATTTCTGACTGCCGCATTAATATAAATAGAAGTAAATATAGTGTACACATTTGAAGGAATATTATCTGACTATAAAGATAATAAATATGAAGACTATAGGGCAATATAGTCTTCAGATAAATATTTTTGGAGTATGTCAAATGAAAAAATGGCAGATTTTAGAAAAGAAATTTTATCAAGAAAAATATTATAAAATAAATGAATACATATACTCTTAGGGTAAAAAAATGTCCATAACAGGTGAGTGAATAAACAAATTGTTCTTACAGCCATACTCTATAATACTACTCAGCAATACATAAGAGAATACACACACACACACATACATACATAAGGGAAACAGGGGAAAAGTAAATTAAACTGACAAAATGAAACCAGAAGTTTGATTAATACACAAAACTACAGGTAAGCCTCAAAATGCTTCAAAATTTTTCAGCAGTCAGTAAAGAACTGGCAATATGATCAGTTCCACGACTCAGTGTATGCATCAGACATAAAAAATTAATTTCTTAAGGGAACTGCTGGTCCTAAAATTGGGGCAAGAGAAAAAATTTTTCCTTTGGTCACCTTTGATCCTGTGTTATAAACCCAAGAACATTCATTTCTTAGAATCAAGGACACATTTTATATGACAATTTTTAAAGATTGCTCAATATATGCCAAAGCACAATTCAGAAAAGAGTAATAAAATTTTCAATACGGTTGTGGCAATATTTGATGAATGGAGACAAAGAAACAACAAGGTCCACATATGCAGCAGATAGTTAATACAGTTTAATATAAGCCACATTTTAGTGCTTTTTAGAGGAATAATTAAATGCCATATTCCCTGGTCAATCAACTAGATTTGATGGGTATTAGGATCGGTTCTATTTCCTGAAATGTATCTGAGATACAGCTCTTCCATAGTGTCAATATTCTTCTTTTTTTTTTTAAGGGCTCAAAATCTTTTTTTTTTTATTTTTTTTGTTGTTTTCCTAAGGCCTTTTTTTAACATAATGATTTTAATTTTTTTTTCCATTATAGCTGGTTTACAGTGTTCTGTCAATTTTCTACTGTACAGCATGGTGACACAGTTACAAATACATGTATACATTTTTTCTATCATATTATCTTGCTCCATCATAAGTGACTAGACATAGTTCCCAGTGCTACACACACATATATATATATATATAATTTGAGTATATAAATTAATAACATGCACCTAATTCCAAATAAGTAGGAAAAGAAAATGGAATGGAATAGATTAAGAGACTTGATGAAAACAAATAGGAAAAAAAAGAATGTAGTGAGTTAAAAGCATTCAATATGACAGCAGCAATCAATCCAATTCTCCATTAAATGTACATGTACTAAATTATCCAGTTAAATAAACAGATTTTTAGAAGTTCCTTTATGGAACAGTGGGTTAAGGATCTAGCATTGTAACTGCAGGAGCTCTGGTCACTGCTGTGACAAGCATTTGAACCTGGCCTGGGAAATTCCTTACGCTACAGCCACGGTCAAAAAAAACCAAAAAACAAAAAACAAAACAAAACAACAACAAAAAAATGGATTTCAGAGTGAAATTAAAAAAATAAAATCTTATCACATGCTATGTATGCTACTGATGTTTAAAATTAATGAAGAGGAAAATCTGAAATTCAAAGGACTGAAAAATATAGAGGAAATATCTATCCAAAAGAAAGCTACAATAGTTCTGTTAATTTCACTAGAAAAAATATAATTTAAGGTAAAAATCAATATTGAAAATTAAAAGGTAATGCATGAGGAAAAAAAGATTGCAATTTGGAGTTCCCATCAAGACTCAGCAGAAACAAATCTGACTAGAAATCATGAGGATACAGGTTTGATCCCTGGCTTTTCTCAGTGGGTTAAGCATCTTGAGTTGCTGTGGCTGTGGTGTAAGCCAGCAGCTACAGGTCTGATTTGATCCCTAGCCTGGGAACATCCATATGCCATGGGTGCAGCCCTAAAAAAAAAAAAAATTGCAATTCAATAGTATAATATGGCAGTTATGGACTTGAAATTATCTAATAACATACCTGCAAAATATATAATAAAATTTTAATGTAAGGAAAAGAAAAACTGATAAAGTGACAGTCCTTTTGAAAATTTAAGCATGTATCTCTAATTAACCCACAAATCAAGTTAACCAAAACTCCAAATGAAATGATTTTTTTTTCTTTTAAGTAGAAAGCTTTCTATGTTTTTCCATGGGGTGGGTCCATTCTGTACCCTTTCTTTTTTATATAACAATTTCTATTTTTTTCCATTACAGCTGGTTTACAATGTTCAGTCAATTTTCTACTGTACAGCATGGTGACCCAGTTATACATACATGTATACATTCTTTTTTCTCACATTATTATGCTCCATCAAAAGTGACTAGACATGGTTCCCAGTGCTACACAGCAGGATCTCATTGTAAATCCATTCCAAAGGCAATACTCTGCATCTATTAACCACAATCCTCCCAATACATCCAACTCCCACCCCCTCCCCCTTGACAACAACAAGTCTATTCTCCAAGTCCATGATTTTCTTTTCTGTGGAAAGGTTCATTTGTGCCATATATTAGATTCCATATATGTGGTATTATATGGTATTTTTCTTTCTCTTTCTGACTTATTTCACTCAGTGTGAGAGTCTCTAGTTCCATCCGTGCTGCTGCCAGTGGTATTATTTTGTTCTTTTTTATGGCTGAGTAGTATTCCATTGTGTATATATACCACATCTTCCTGATCCAATCATCTGTCAATGAACAATTGGTTAGTTTCCATGTCTTGGCTATTGTGAATAGTGCTTCAATGAACATGCAGGTGCATGTGTCTTTTTCAAGGAAAGTCTTGTCCAGATATATGCCCAAGCATGGGATTGCAGGGTCATATGGTAGTTCTACGTATAGATTTCTAAGATACCTCCATGCTATTCTCCATAGTAATAGCACCAGCTTACATTCCCACCAACAGTGCAGGGGGATTACCTTTTCTCTGCACCCCCTCCAGCCTTTGTTATTTGTGGACTTACTAATGATGACCATTCTGACTGGTGTGGGGTGGTACCGCCTGGTAGTTTTGATTTGCATTTCTCTAATTATCAGGGATGTTGAGCATTTTTTCATGTGCTTGTTGGCAATCTGTATATCTTCCTTGGAGGAATGTCTGTTCAGGACTTTTGCCCATTTTTCAATTGGGCTGTTGGCTTTTTGCTGTTTGGTTGTATAAGCTGTTTGTATATTTTAGAGATTAAGCCCTTGTCAGTTGCATCATTTGAAACTATTTTCTCCCAGTCCATAGGTTGTCTTTTTGTCTTTATTTATGGTTTCCTTTGCTGTGCCAAAGATTTTCAGTTTGATTAGGTCTCATTGGTCTACTTTTGCTTTTATTTCTGTTGCTTTGGGAGACTGATCTGAGAAAACATTTGTAAGGTTGATATCAGAGAATGTTCTGCCTATGTTCTCTTTTAAGAGTTTGATGGTGTCTTGTCTTATATTTGAGTCTTTAAGCCACTTTGAGTTTATTTTCATGCATGGTGTGAGGGTGTGTTCTAGTTTCATTGATTGGCATGCAGCTGTCTGGGTTTCCCAGCAGTACTTGCTGAAAAGACTGTCTTTTTCCCATTTTATGATCTTGTCTCCTTTGTCAAAGATTAAATGACCATAGGTGTCTGGGTTTATTTCTGGGTTTTCCATTCTGTTACATTGGTCTGTATGTCTTTGATTTGAGACACAGAATTTAAAAACCTGGTGTAACATGTAGATAAACAGTATCTCCAAGTACATGTGTAAATATTAATCAAGTACTTGGACTTAAAGCTATCCAGAGGGCAATTAAGTGCATTTAATCAAAAACAAAAAGCTTGGAAAACACAATCTATTATGAAATTTATTAATCATATATCCAAGCAACTTAAAAGTCAAAGGGAAAATTTGACTTTTTAAAATATTTAAAATGAAAAAAATTAAAATACTTTATATCAATATTTATATGATGAAGTTTATAGAAAATTGTATAGGAATTTTTCTGCTTTCTAATATACATTCAAATGCATACAGTAGAAATACCCACTCAAAGATAATGTAAGAGCTATCAAAGTCAAGTTATACTTTGGGCCTTCTAAGACGTAAGCAAGCGTATATGAATTCTTGGCAGGCTAAGCCAAAGGATAAAAAGGTGGGAAAAATCATTTTTATCTGTCTAAAATATTTCCACTTTAAGGATGACAGTAAGAAGAACTGAAATAACCATAACAGAATCTCTTATGTTGTTTCGACTATGTAAATATGCAAAGGGCCTGTTTAGCATAAACCATAACCAAGCTTTGTCAGTAAATAATTTTGGTAAGCAATTTACTTATGTCTAGAACTGTGGGCAATATGGTAGCCACTAACCACAGACAGCTCTTTAAATTCAGCTTTAAAATAAATAAAGTAAAATTAAATTTCACATATGGTTTCTTACTAATACTAGCCTCTAGTGACAATGAAACTAAAATTTCAATTTAATTTGATTTTAATTAACTTAAAATTAAATTTAAATAGCTTCACGTGGCTAGTGGCTACTGTACTAGATAGTTCACAGAATAAATAGTACAGTTCCACCATCACTGAAAGTTCTACTGGGCACTGGTGGTGGTCTAGAAGAGAAGTCAGGGAATTTTTCTGTGAAGAGTCAGAGAGTAAATATACTTGACTTGCAGGCCTTTTGGTCTTTGTCACAACTGTCCCATTCTTCCTTTGTAACACAAAAGCAGCTATAGACAAGACAAAAATGAATGGTTGTGGCTGTGTTAAAATAAAATTTTATTTTCAAAAACAGTCTGCACTCAGGCTGTAGTTTACCAGTCTTTGGTCTTAGGAGAGTGTCATAGAGGAAAACGATCTTCCTCAGTTCTCAGTAATCCAGGTAACGATCTCATCTTATAATGAAGTCAAAAAAAAGAAATTCCCAATTTTTGCTGCTCAGATGACATATACCACTGGATAATGAGAAAAACACTGCAAGCTGATTTACACTATCCCCTCCCCCCCAAAAAAGAAAATAAAAAACAAACAAAAAAAAACCCTCAAAAATGGATCCTTTTAAGAAGAAACAGAATCCCAATGAAAAAGATTGGAAAAACTCTAAACCACTTCATTTCCTTAAGATTTGTGTATCTTCTCCAAATCCAAATTAAATCCCACTATATCACCACAGGAATCTTAATTACAGCCTTCTATTAGCTTCTTGTATCCTACATGTTTTTAAAACAAACCTGCATCTTCTCTTTTTAGTGATAATGCAGTAATATATTTGGCTGATGATAGCCCAAAACTGTTTAGATTTATCTTTGCTATACAGTGATGTAAGAAGAAAGGTGGAGAAGATTAGATAAAAATAATGTTATCTTTTAGAAAAACAAAGTATATTTACATGTAGAAATTAACGGTAAGATAGGTCCCTAAACTGGACTGAAGAACTGCTCCTAGCAGAGTGGAACTGTTAGAAAATAACAAAACCTTGTAAGGCATAGGTGGATAAAGCTGTGAATGAGCATCCGATGGGATAGGAGACATGCAAAGTAATTGTCTTTTGTCCTTTGGGGACTAAATGTCTACTGTCTTTTGAGACATTGATGAGAAATCTTATTCTATTTTCTGTACTCTTGACAGTTTTTCTTAATTATTGAAACTACCCCAAATCCAAACACCTGATAATCTGATTCAGATTCTTTTTTTTTTTTTTTTTGGTCTTTTGTCTTTCTAGGGCCCTGCCCTCGGCATATAGAGGTTGCCAGACTAGGAATCTAATCCGACCTGTGCTGCTGGCCTCCGCCAGAGCCACAGCAATACCAGATCCAATGCCACACCTGAGCCTACACCACAGCTCATGGCAAGGCTGGATCCTTGACTCACTGAGCAAGGCCAGGGATCAAACCCGCAACCTCATGGTTCCTAGTTGGATTCATTTCTGCTGCACCATGATGGGAACTCCTGATTCTGATTCTTTAGTATTCCCTCTTTTGAGATTCCTGTTTTATTTTCCTTAACTTGTATTCCAGCCCCCATTACCCCCTCTTTAATTTAGCAGAAAGAGCTCAACTCTCTCTAAAAATTAATAATGGAGTGATTAACTGCATCGATTATTATTGCTTAAACTACAGGTTTCCTGGTCTTTTCTAATTACTTTTACCTACTGGTAATGATTCTCTACTTGAATTTCATGGGCCAGTATAATTTCACAAGCAACACTCTCAATATTTCATGTAACAAACTCTCATCAAAGACCAAGTTTTAAGCTAAGCCAATAATGATTCTTCGTGTAAAACACAAATAGGACACTAGACATTAATTAATTTGCTAATAGCTATTTCTTATTATTATGCTTATCAGCAACTAATCCAAAATTTCATTTTCTCCTTAAAATGCTACAGATACAAAAACAACAGGGAATATTCTTCAGTTCCTAACAATGCGGTCCTTACCTTTTTACTTTCAATATACATCTTCTTTCCCAAAGTGAAATATATATTCTTGAAAGCCAATAAAATAAAATCTATTAATTGTAATGGAAATAGTGGTATTATATAAAGACCATGGAAATTTTTTCACATGAAGATAGATGTACAAATTACAATAGAAGGAAAAGTTAGATTTTATAAATCTTTAAATACTATGCTATGTTCTATGAATTCTTCAAGAGATAAACTGGCTTTCATTTTCACTAGCTCAAAAATGACAACATGGAATCCATACTTCCTTCATTAGGGGACAGATGATACTGTGAGACCTCTGCATTCTTAGAAGATACCTAGAAGCATCTCAAATAGGTTTGCAAGGTCTAAAATACAATTTGATAAATGCATGTTTCTCAAAATTGAGGAGGCAACAGAAGAAGGATGAAGATATTAGCAGGAGAATCAGGAGGTGTAGTTCAGGGGACAGATGTCCTAGAAGGGCTAGATTTTAATATGGAGAATAATTCACAAGAGGAAGAAAAGAGAAAAAGGAATAAATTTTAATGGAACAAGAAATTTAAGAGAACAAGGAATAGATTTTAATCTAGAACAAGGGTAGATTTTAATATTGAGAATAATTCACAAGAAAAGGAAAGAGAACAAGGAATATTGCTTTTGTCACTCTGATACCAACCAAATATTATGGTTCTCTCCATGCCCTTGTTTATCTAAGCCATTCTGCCTGCTTCTTTGACCACTTTTTAGGCTTTAGCCTGCGACCCTTCCCCTTGCTTCATTACTTTAAAGTTCTTTTATAAATGTTTTGAAGTTATCAGATGTTATGGGCTGAATGGTATCCCCATAAAATTCACATGTTAAAATCCTAACCCCTACTATCTCAGAATATAATTGTGTTTTGAGATAAGGCCTTTAAAGTTCTTATTTTAAGTTAAAATTAGGTCATTAGGGTGCATTCTTACTGAAAACGACCAATATTCCCATAAGAAGAGGAAAGCTGGACACCGGCATGTACAGAAGGACAATATATGAAAACTCAGGGAGAAGATGGCCATACCCAAGCCAAGGAACAGAACCTTGCCTCATAGCCCTCAAAAAGAACCAGCCCTGTCAACAGTCTGACCTCAGACTTCCAATTTCCAGAACTGTAAGAAAATAAATTTCTGTTGTTTAAGCCATTCATACTATGGTTACTTTGTTAGGCAGCCCTAGGAAAATGATATATTAAGTTTTCTGAATTGATTAAAATTTATGTGCTGCAAGTTGCATGTCCAAGAGGATACACCTATTGGAATACCTTGATTTCTGGAAGTAATTGGGATTAAGATGGGAGTTTGAATGCAATGTATTTTGGGGCAGAAGGCAGGATTTTGCCCCCATATGGACAAATGCTGTATGACATCTGCTATGTGAACATGAGAGGGAAAAGCTGTCCAGGGGATAACAAAAATAAACCAGAAGGTTTACCATATGTTCTATTACAAATCAAAGGAAAGCGTCTTCTGTGAGACCCAAAAGGAGCAAATCTTAGTGAGAGAGATGCCACTTTTTCCCATTATTGGGTAACATTGAAATGTGCTTGTTCTCAATTTAAATGAAGTTAGGTCTTGGAAAATGGCTAGTAATTCAAAGTAAATTAAAGCCTAAATGAATTTTCTTTTAAAAATGAGGAGAAGCAGGCCATCCTGCATTCCAGTAAGCTGAGAAAAATGGTTATTCTATCTTTTTTGTTGTATTACATTTAAAATCAATGTGAAAGTCTATAGAAAATCAAACAAAACATTTGTACATTGAATAAATCAAAAAGGTCACTGATGACATTCAATGCAGTCAAAAACTGGATTATAAAAATTATCTATTTTTCTTTACATTTATAGAAATATTGACCTAAATTTTTTGTACATTCTCAATGGTGTTGTTATGTATTCTTCTGACCATAATTTATAGAAGGTGACACATGAGACAATATTGATAATCTTTTTTGCTATTTTCAAAGACAAGGAGGGTTTCCAGATTTAAAACATGAAAACACAGATAAACTTAAATTTGCATTTGAGATAATCTTTGAATAGGTCTTCAGTATAAGTATGTCCCATGAAACATTTGGGACATATTTAGAAAAGACTTATGCCTTGCTTATCTGATTCAAATTTAATTTGGCACCCTGCATTTTATCTGGCAACCTTGTGTATAACTCCATTTTGACTTGTAAGGCAATTGCCTTTCCCTAGTTCCTCATCAGAGGCCTCCCTATATATTTTAGCTGAAGTTTTCTAGCTTTATCTAAAATCTTTAAACACCCAAGAAACACTTGAATTCAAGAGTTTTACCTCATATCATCTGAATATTAAGTAGTACATTACATGACAACCAATTGGTAAACTGAATATTTTGATAGGCACCTTAAAGAGTATTGTTCTGAAATTAATTCACATGATATTTCTAAAGGTGTGACTGTTTCATGAATGTTTCATTCCAAAACTATGTCAACTAGCCATGCCAAAATATGGATTTAAAGCATGCAAAAAAATTAGACACAGTTTTACATTTTATAATCACAGGCTTTAGGATTCCAAAAAAAGCTAAAGTTTACGTTGTCAAACTTCCTAGTGATTATAGAAACCCTTGATATCTCATACATATAACCAACTACCTACAAATTAGCCTTTTCTTTCATCTCAAACGTGGGTATCCCCATTGCAGTGGGAGAATTTATTCTAACCTAGAATGAATACATATCATACATTTCTGTCCTCACTCTGGGCAGAATTCTGGGCTTATGAATTTTAATTTACCTCTTTTTATTATTTTGTATTTTCCAATTTTCCTACAGTAAACATGCATTGAAGTCACAGATTTTGCAAATTAATTTCTTAAATTAATTTCAATAAATTTCTTCCATATATCAAGTCAATTTATTTGTATATAACACCTCATTACTGGTTTAATTTATGGCTTCAGAAACAAAGAGGCAAATAGATGATCTCTTTCAAGTAATTATCCTTTTTAAATAACTGAAAACATTTTTAACTTTATCTTCTTGAAGATAAAGAGTTGCAGATTAGTCATCATTCTTTCTATCAGGATTTCTATATTTCAGCATTCTACATTTCTCTTAAAACATGATGCCCAGGACTGTACATTGTGCATTCACTGTGTGCTAAGTAAGGAAAAAAATAGCAAAGAACTCTTCTCTTTCTTCATCAATAACACAAATTAGCATAGCTTACTTTTAATCCCCACACTCTTTTAGACAATTTAATTGTGAAATTTTAGTTCAGTTGGTTATCATCTAGCATCTCCATCTATGGATGCCCAATCTGTGGATAGGCAGAGCCAACTGTACTGGAGTATTTTATATAAGGTACTGGAAAATCTGCAGATTTTGGTATTTGTGGGGAGGGAGGCAGCATAATCCTCCATAGATACTGAGGGATGACTGAATATGAAATGATTTTTATTTCAGTCTTTGTCATGAACTCTGCTATGTGAATACCTCTTTTCTGTTCCTTAAAAGTGGCAGGCCAGAAAGCAGTACTTTTTGATCAGCCCTAATTATTAAAATGAGTAACCTATCCAGATCAAAAACTTCTAAACACCTGTCAAAGTTCTATCTAGCTCTTCAAATATTCTGAGGCAGGGAGGAAGGCCACAATTGGAACTCTTTCCTTGTTTAGTGTTTCTGGTTTTTTTGGTGAGCCAGCTATATTCTCTGAGTAGTTCCTTGTCAGGCCCATAAATTGTTTCTAGTGGTATCTTGAATAGTTTCTTAATTTAGGAGAACCAGCCCTGGCTTATCTTCTTCCTTAGTTTACAACTTTCTGCCTCCCTCCACCAGCAGAAAGCACTACAGCCTCTTACTGCTGAGCTATCATCTCCCAGTGGAAAGATTTCTTGGATGGAATCTAGCAAGGCATTCCAAGCCCACCTTCCTCCTTAAGTATCCATTTAGTCCATGGGAATTCCACCATCTCATTACACAGAACCTTGAGAATACATGCTATGCCACAGCTATACTCCTATTTTTGACTCACCCTCTTTCCTTTCTCTCTTTTTTTCTGCTCAGATTATGCAAAAGAGAATATCAAGAGCTCTGTTACCTAGGAAGATGTCCAACTAGCAAAGAGTATAGCAATCTTTACAAATGACTCTTTTGGACCATCCCCCACAAACATGCAGATCTCATTGGTGGAAACCTTGGTCCTTCCCATTCTTAATTTTGAGTTTACCCATGATTCAAAGATGACAGGAAAAAACTTTTTCAGCACTCTATGTAATTTGAGCACTATTTTAAATACTTTAATGGGTTCTTCAATTTTTTTTTTATAACCTATAAATAAGTATGTCAGAAGTAATATTGCCATAAGATAAAATGGTAAAACAGCTCATTATATCATCTTCAGGGCACATTTCTCCCAGCTAGTTATCCACCTATTAATAGCTTAGCTTAATGGACTTCTCTAGGCATATTCATTCTCCAGCCCCTCAAATAGAGTTAAGTTACTAACAAATGTTACTTTTCAGATTTCTGAGTTAAACTTTCATATTAGTATAATTTGTTTTTATATTTATGTTTTTCAACTAACCCTCATGTCTTGGAGAAAATAAAGAATTATAAGGTTGAAGACCATTCTGAAATGTAAAACATCCCTAGGAGTGCATTCCAGAAAGGAGTCCTACCTCCCAGCTCTTTTCCATAGTGAAAGTAACTGCTCAATGTTCTATTAATATGTAATGCTCTTAATATACATAATCCAAACTTAATCTTCATAACAGTTTTATGAGATAAATATTATTGCTGTTACCATTTATCATGAAATGGGACTAAAAAGATTAAGAAGGCTATAAATAGGGGTAACAAATACTTGAATGTTCATTTGTCAGAAAGACCATGCTTATCTGTCTGTCTCCAAAGATTGGGACTTTAAACTGTTTTAACTCACACTTTCCGGGAGCCCCTGCCCCAAATTATCACCCATGATCTATAGCTCAGAAAGTCTCCACTCCTATTTTCCAGCACATAAAGGCAAGGGCTAGTGGTGAAAGAGGAAGGGAAACCCCGATCCACCCAAATTGATGGAGGACATTTGAATTTCTGAAGCTCTTACAGTACTATGAGATAAATGATGGGCAAGATCTGTAACATCATTAGCACAGTATTAAGAGTGCTATATTTTAGGTATAACACGTACTAAATAAGCTTTTGCTATCTGGCTGGTACCCTAAATGCTTAGAGGAAAAGATAAGGTTAAAGTAATTGATTTGTATATGCATATAATCCATTAATAAATTGGAATCTTCCTTTCATTTGTACTTACACATTTCTGTAAATTATACAAGGTCTCTGTGTATGTCCATGCATGTTTCTCTGTATAGAGGGGAAAAGACAGATTTTAAATAACTTGAATTAAATGTTTGTTTGTAGATATAGTCAAGAGTATGGGAACTGGAGCCAGACTGGAATCAAGTCGTGGCTGAACAGTATATTAGCTCTGTGACCTTGGACAAATCCTTGTGACTTTCTCTACCTTAGCTAATAGTTCTTCCTTTTAAGATTGTTGTGAAGATTAGATACAATGAGATAAAAAAAATTTTCATGGTTCGTGATACACTGAAAATGCTGAATAAATATTAGATAACATTACTGCTGTCATTTTCACCATTTGTTATATGACCTCACTTTCTAAGAGAACAGAGAGGACCCAGGTGTTTAAACCTATGCCCTCTAATGCTATCTGCTTTTAAGAGTGTTACTTCCATTACAGAATCAAGAAAACTAATAAGCTACTTATGTGCATATGCAGAAAAATTCAGAGAAAAGCAAACCAACCAACTTGGTTTAAACTGTCTAAAAATAGACTCATATTCTCAAAATTTACTTGAAAATGAAGAAAGAAAATGCAGACCACCCCCCAATACCCTGAAGACACAACTTGCTTCACTCTTACTTCTGAGAGACTCAAGAAAAGTATTACACTTTCATGGCCTCTCTCACATCTTAATTCTCATTGAAATAAACTATCTAAGGATATATCTCTTAAAATATATCATTTTAATAAGAATGTTAGGAACCTTGTAACAAAGTGGGAAGTCAAGGTTATATTCAGAACACTTGTAAATTTTTGACTCTGGTAAATGAAATGTAGACTTCCATCACTATCTCTTCAAAGATACATCAAAGAACATTACAAAACGTTTATAACACAGACACTATGATTAATTTTTCACATTAATGAAAAACCAAATCAAGCTTAAATTGGGTATTAGCTCTCAACAGGAATGCATTTTTGCTACTCTTAAAAGATATTATTTTCTAGTTATATGATACTACTACTAGGAAAACAAACATATATAACTGAACATAAACATATTTATTTGACTAGAGTGATATGTTGAGTAACAATGTATTTTTCCTTGTTTTTGATTGCTTAAATATTGTACCCTACACCTTGTTCTTTTCTCTCTGATCCTTCATGCCCTCGTGGCAATTTAACTGAATACTGATCATGTCTGTAAGTAATTTACCAGAATGGTTTGTTGTCATTTTATAAATAAATACCAGGCACTGCCATATGAAAACAGAATGCCCAAATCTGGTTTTAATCCCAACATTCCATCTGTTGTTTAAATAGAAAGAAGTGGTCACTGGTACATCAATCTGTGGCATATTTCAATAAATGTAAAGACAACATCATCAGATGGTTAGTTGGATTAGAAATAAGGAGCAATATTAAGAAGAGCTATCTTTTTCAATTTCGTCTCTAAAAATAGCCTAATTCACTTAATTACATTACCAATCAGACTTCCAAAATTAACTTTTCTTAGAAAGCTTGTATTTATGACTGTTTATGGAATTATTTAAAAGAAATTTAAAATGATTTTGCTTTTATATGACAGCTCTTACTATTTATTCATAGGCTTTTTATGTCTTAAGAAATGTAAAGCATCAAATCTAGTGCTTATCTTTCTACATAATACCCCTATATATAAATCTACCTACAAATATGACAACAAATTGGACAACCTAGAAGAAATGGATAAATTCATAGAAATATACAACATATCAAGACTGGCTCATGATGAAATAAAAAATCTGAACAAACAAGTTACTAGCAAGCAGATTGAGTCAGTAATCAGAAACATCTCAACAACAAAAAAAAGAGTCCAGGACCAGATGGCTTCACTGGTGAATTCCTCCAAACATTCAAAAAATATTACCAATTCCTCTCATGTTTCTCCAGAAAACGGAAGAGGAGGAATCTCCTCCAAATTCCTGTTATGAGGCTAGTTTTACCCAGATACCAAAACCAGACAGAGATATTACAAAAAAAAGAAAATTACAGGCCAATATCCCTGATGAATAGATGCAAAAATCCTCAATGAAATATTAGCAAACTGAATTCAACAATATAGAAAAAGGATAACAGACCATTGTCAAGTGGGATTTATCCTAAGGATTCAAGCATGATTAAATACCCCCAAATTAATCAATGAGATATTCCAATTTAATAAAATTTATATTAGGCCCTTATTGGATATATGGTATGGAAATATTTTTGGTTTTGTTGCTTTTGGTGTCAAGTTCAAAAAATCTTTGACAAGACCTATGTCAAGGAGCTTAACTGTGTATGTTTTCTTTTAGGATTTTATAGTTTCAGGTCTTATGTTCAAATCTTTCTTTCTTTTTTCTTTCTTTCTTTTTTTCTTTTTCAGGGCAGCATCTACAGCATATGGAAGTTCCCAGGCTAGGGGTCAAATCAGAGCTACAGCTGCTGGCCTATGCCACAGCCACAGCAATGCAGGATCCAAGCCACATATGCAACCAACACCACAGCTCATGGTGATGCCAGATCCTTAACTCACTGAGTGAGGCCAAGGATCTAACCCACATCCTTATGGATACCAGTCAGATTCTTTTCTGCTGCACCACAGTGGGAACTCCCTCTACTCTATTTTGAATTATTTTTTGTGTGTTGGTATAAGATAGTGGTCCAGTTTCATTCTTTTGCATGTGGGTGTCCAGTTTTCCAAAGATCGTTTATTGAAGAGTTATTCCTTTCCCCACTGCATATTTTTTGCTTCTTTATTGTAAAATAGCTGACCCTAGATGCACAGGTGTATTTCTGGATACTGTATTCCATTCCATTGAAATATGTATCACTTTTTATGCTAATACCATACTATTTTAATTACTGTAGTTTTATAATATATTTTGAAATCAGAGTGTGATGCTTCCAGCTTTGTTCTTTCTCAAAATCGTTTTGGCTCTTCAAGATCTTTTTTGATTCCAGGGTGTTATCCTAAGTGAAATATGTCAGACAAAGACAGTCACTGGATGATGTCTTACATGTGGCTCTTAAAAACAAACAAAAAAAGATCATAGATACAGAGAACAAATTGCTTGTTTCCAGAGGTGAGGTTGGAAGGTAGGGGAAATGGGTAAACTGTAGGTGTTTTGGTTAAAAAATTAGTAATTTCAAAATTCTGCTTTTATGTGACTGTTGATACTATTTATATTTTTTATGCCTTATAAAATTTAAAGCATCAACACTAGTGCTTACCATTGTATGCCAAACTCCTATGTATATAAAATTTACAGCTTCATTTAGGTTGGGTAAAATGGAAACATCAGTCCTTAAGCAAACCAATAAACCACCTCTCTCACTCATCTTGCTTTCAAGTAATTTTTTTTTTTAAATATTGTTTATTTTAGAGTTCCCTGGTGGCCTAGTGGTTAAGATTCAGCATTGTCACTGCCGTGGCTCAAGTTTGAGTCTTGGCCTGGGGAACTTCCACATGCTGTGGGCATGGCAAAACAACAAACACACACACATGCACACACATAGAGAGGGAGAGAGAGAGTTAATTTTATTGAACTTCCAATTTTGTCTTGTATTCAATTTACCCAGTTCAATATTCTGATTTATTTAGCAATACATAAATAAATGGTATAGGGTGAAGGTTCATAGAGTTAATTATTCCTCTAAAATGAATATACTGAAAATCTAGATATGTACATATAATAACTTAGGAGAAATAAAGCATTTTCTTTTTCATTTTAAGCAGTAAGAATAAAAGAATGTAATAAACTAGCCATAGTGCTAAGAGTGTAATCATTCAATGAAATTAAGCTTTTTTTTCATTATTATGGTTTCTATAATCACCTCTGTATCAAAAGTAAAGATACCAAAAAGATATTAATCATCAGAATTACAACTTTCTTCTGAAAACAATTATGACACCTGAGTATTGCTGTCATAGTGAAAATGGCAGTTTAGAGTTTAAATAAATCCTATGAAAAACAAAATTTCATTAATTTTAAGAAGATAAATTCTTATATTCTGCTACAGAAGGCTACTCTCATGGTAAAATCAATAAAAGAAATGGTTATTTCTACCATCAGCCCATACCATTCTTTCAATGTTCAAATGAGTACAGTTTCAAGGCCTCAAAAGTTCTTTTTCAATAAAGTGATTATTTTTTCACTGACAGTCCTTGTATTGTCCTAAAGTGTTTTGTCATATAAAATGAATTTTTTCATGTAACTGTTACAATTTGTGATGATCATCTAATTTGGCTTATTCATTTGATAGCATAAAGGAAGTTTTAAACACAAAATTGTAATCATTCCATTATTGCAACACAAGATGGTTAACACTTTTTGTCTTTTAAAAAAAATAAGAAATGAGTATTTGAACACTAAAAATATTTTTTGCTCTGTCTCTTTTAAAACAAAATTTGTAATGCTTAGTATAAAATTAAAAATTCTGTGCATTCATTTTCTTATTCACAGATCTTAGTTAAATGATCATATTCTGAGGATAGAACCGTGAGTAAGTTAAAGCCTATATTGGCAGAACTTCACATGGATTTGTAATGCTAAAAAATCTAAATCTTATTTCTTCTTTCCAGTGATTGGTGCTTCTTACTATTGCTAAGCAGATGAACTAGAATCATTTCCTACCAAACAGGCTAACAGTGTGAGGTGCATAAAACAACTGAATAGTTGCCAAAAGTTTTTCTCATTATATAACAACAAGCTTCCTTCATCTTTCCTACAAATCAACCTCAGTAACCATGCTGGTGAACTTCTGCTGCAATGCTATCAAGGAATATGCTTGCCTCTGAGGCGACTTGGGAGAAATGCATAGAACTGGCTGGGATAAAATCATCTTCCATATTATCTCCACGTACTTTGCTCTCCTCCAGAAACAAATATTGAATTTGGTATACTATGTGTTGAATTTGAAAATAAAACATTTATATTGAATAAAACACTTAGAAAGTAGAAAAGCATAATAAAATATAGGGAAATATTTATAGTTTAGTAAAATTTTAGTGATAGAGTTCCTGGAGCATTTGAAGAAAATTTAAAAATGAATTAAACAGCAATATAGAAAGTCTACCTTTGGTATGAAGTTATCCAGTCAAGAGATAGGTGTGTTACTTTCCCTTGCCTATATCAAAATGTGTAAATGCATTTTTACTCATACAAGAGAACTAGCTTCAACAGGCAAATAGAAATTGTCACTGCCTTTCTTAGATTCATGACGACAATGTAACTTTGGGGACTCTAATTAGTGGAGCTTAAATATGGCACTATGGCAAGACACTGAAATAAAAAGAATGAATAGCAAGAAAATAAATAAATCTAAATCTGACAGCACTGCTAGTGCTCACTCAGTACTCCTAGAATCTTTGCAATTCCCTAACAGCCCAGTTTTCTTTGATTCTTTTAGCATTAAACTCTTGGAGATGTGAAGTTAGGATGGAAGATTTGGGTTCTACTGTGAGAACAAAGACTGGTGATCACTCTCTCAGGATGATGGAAGAGGAAAGGAGAGGACAAACTTTGCATTTTATAAGGAATTCACTGGAAAGCCATCTGTAATCCCCTTACTCCCCAAAAGGATATGATTGGGACTGAATTAAACAGGAACTAAAAAGTGCTCTGAGATAGGTAAAGAAAGATACTTTACCACAGACCAGTGTTACCATTGCTCCTGATGGTATACATTATGAAGTTTTTTGTTGATGATGCTAGTGATGAATTTGTAGCTACCCATGTGTTTTCCTTTGTTACAATTTCGTCTGGCTTGCCACTGCCAGAAGTGAAACATTTCACAGAAAATGGTTTGAAGGGCAAGAGCAGCTAAATATAAGGTTACAAAAAGTCTGCACTACCCCTTTGTGTCAAAGTAATTATGTGTTTCTGTACTGACCCAATGATTTCAATATATAATTGAACAGTCTCACACTGATAAGATTTTTCTATATACCACTAATAGCATTACGAATATCGATGTGCTACTTTATAAAGGGACTTCCACTTCTTCATAACAGAAAACAGTGCAGCCATAAACTCAGTCATGAGACGTAAAGCTGGGGAAATAAACTTCAGTTGCAGCTAAATGTCATGGTGATTTTAGTTCATTTTCACTGGCTACTATTTAACTACAGGTAAAAATCTCCTAAGAACATTGTCTCCCAATATGGGAAGCCCAAATGGTAAGTGCAATAGCTTTGCCCATATCCATAAATATAATGGAACGTTCATGCTTATGTATATACCTTATAATGCTTTATATTATCATGCTATGGAATTGTAAAACTGATTTCACAGCAAGTGGCTTATTAAAACTCTGGCCGTCACACACCATTCCTGTGCACTGGATTTTCAATTTTGTTGTCGCTCTTGATTCCCTTTTGCATATGTATTTGCTGGGAAAACCAATTACCAGATGGCACATGGTTATTTTTACATTTTGTATGGAGGGCTTCCAGCTGATAATTATGACATTACAGGAAGACTCCTATGTTTTGCATTAAGAATCTTTGGCAAAGGCCATCATAAGATTTCCATTTGACTCTATACCTCCTGAATGACATATTTATAAATTATTTGTAGACAATGCTCTTAGATATTAGGGAATAATTTCCTTTCTTTTAAATAGGGTTCCGCAAACATAATGTTCACAAAACAATGAAATGTTTTTTCCATTTCTTCAGTCCATTGGCAGACTATTATATTTCTAGTTCAAGGTACTCAGGACAAATTGTCAGAGTCATTGCATATCAGAAAAGCCACACAGTCCAGTGGTCTATGTGTGACCAATGCTTTCAGACCTGTCAGGTGGCATCCATGTTACAGCATCCAGTCATTTTTTTTATTAGCTCCCTTGCTTTAATGCCTCTGAGGGAGGTTTTTAAGAGAGAGGCAGAGAGAAAAGGGGAGACTGAAAGCAAAGGTAATAGTACAAAATTACTATAATTATAATTATGTAGTAGTAATAAATCCAGAATTGCAGTGTAACACACCAGAGTAGAGTCAGGCCTTAAAACACATTAGAATTAGAATTAATGGGCTATACTTTTGTTAGTTTATCAACCCTCAACCCAGAATGCACCTCAGTTCCTAGAAAAACATTGTGTTGTGTTCCTGCTATGCTCCCAACTTGGACACCTCTTTATAGTTACATTAATCATGTTATTTAAAATGTAGAGTATATAAAATCCTATACTTTTAAATGTCACCAATGTTTCCCTTTTGACTCACTTTAGGAAGTGCACTGTTCCCCTAAATACATCCAGTATTGTTGTTGCTGATTTTAATTTTTCTTATTTTTTAGTATAAGAGGATAGTTATTACAATTCCCCAAACTAATATTGCTTAAATACACTATACATTTTAGGCACATTAATACATTTAAAGTGGGCTGTGAGCAAATGTTTTTAAACAGCTTAATTAAAATTCAGACAATTTTGCCAACTTGTTTCCCAGTTTCAATGATAAAAATAAAATGCTCTGTGGCTGATAGAATTAGTCCCTTGAGAATAAAAGAAGGAGTAGGGAGAAATCTGTGTGCTTCCAGACTGTATTTTCCTGCTCAACCCAGTGAACACGAAGCATGCATAATTTGGCACCGCTGTCTCTGTATTCACATCTAGCACACATACATTAAGCTAATTAATCATATTGTGTCCTACTCCCCTCAACAAATAAATTAACTGTTATGTTAACTGATGATAAAAGTGCTAATTTTAAAACAATACCACACTACAATTTTTGGTTTGACTCTATTTTAGGTGAGAATTGATTGATGGTTGATGCTTTTCTAGAATGACTCTCCTCATTCTCAGCATAATTTGTTTCGTTAATGTGACAAAAAGAAAAGGCATGTGCTGAATAATCTGGATTTATGCAATCTGATTGTTCATACAATTAATACGCCCATTATCCCTAAAGAAAAGTACAGTGGGCAACGTATCTTTATTGAAAAATGTTCTTTATAAGTTGATAAGAGTCAAAAATGGAAGGAGATGGAATTAATGAAAAAAAAAATCACAAAGAAATATTTTTTCATAATTTCTGATATTAACGCAACTTCTGAAATAAGTGAATGTTTTCTAAGTGTTTTCAGTGAGTTGTGTCAGTGAAATGTGGACAGCCTCAATGCTGACTCACATTAAGAGGACACTGACTCTCATTGAGAGAGCATGTCTTTAATCCTCCTGCTATCCTTGACCCTGATTCTGAAGATTAGCATTTTATAAAAGTGAGTCTTTGGATTATGCTGGATAGTTTTATCATCATTGATTTGAGTGAGATTCTGATCAGCGTAGTACAAGGTTAAGATAATCCCTGCTCTTCCTGACATTTTTCTTCTCATTTTCTGCTAAGGAAACAATTCAGTAGCTATGGAAGATTTTGTGTTTGAAAGTTTTCTCTAAAACCACATTAATGGAACAAAATAATGGGGAACCAACTGAGACCAAGACCCAATTTAAAGTCACTTTGCCAAATTAAGGCATAGCCTTTCACCTATAGCACTATATATCCCATCCCCATTTGCCTTTGCAGTTAATTTCTGTGGACTCATGAAACATTAAATTAAATATCAAAACACCAAAAAGTAAGCATTTTAAATAAAATCTGGAAGAATCTCAAGATTAATACAGACATTGCCAACTTGGATAATACATTTTTTCCCAAATGGTGGTGCTTGGAAGATAGGGAAAAAGCTTGAGTTGTTTTTAAGAGAATTTGCTCTGCATACTAAGATAGCAAAGAGGAAGTAGGTATGCAGTTACCAATTAATAAAAGGGTTAGACAATGAAGCATCTAACGTGATGAGTTAGAACTCAGTTTAGGGAAATGATACATTATACAAATGGACAAAGACATTTTTTAACTGAAAAAAAAAGTGATTACTATACTTTGATTTTTGTAGCTGTAATCATTTAAGTTAAACAGAAGTCTTTAAACTCAAGACATTCAAAATAGTATTTTCCTCTGTCCTCTCTTCACTATATCAAAGATAGTATATGCAAATTGAGTTATCTTATTTCCAATCCAAGATAAATGTAGAAGATCACCAAAACTGATTTTTAAAAAAATGTGAAGAAAGAAAGAAAGGAAGAAAGAAAGGAGTGGAGAGGAGGAGGGGGAAGAAAGACCTTTACACAGATGTCTTAAAAGAGAAATAAGGAAATAGTTAAATCCTATAAAACTAAAAAAAATTAAAAAGTGTATCATTTCAAACAAAGGACAAGAACTAAAGCTAAAAGTGAGTATAGAATCCTTCTATAAGATTTTTATTTTCTCAAACTTATGTTTAGTCTTTTATTAATTAAAACAGTTATTTTCCTCTAGTTTTCTCCCCTAATATTTATTTCTTGAGAACTTTTGATCAAAAGTATGGCTGTAAATTTGAAGCATGAGATATATCTATTTCTTAAACTAAGAAGTCCTAATTTTTCCTGGATTTCTAAGGGAGCTGATAGCTCTGCCCTCCACTCTAAGGATGCATAATATTTGCAAGAATAAAGAGTCCATATGACACAAAGTGCCTCTGGGAAAATGAAAGACATTGATAAGAGAAGTTATTCACATATTGTCTTCTCTTGTATTTAAAAATGGAAATGAAAAGACAACTTTTTTTTCCCTCACATATATGTGAATACAAATACGGAAGCTGTCACCTTATAGGATGTTTAACAGAAAAGACTGTCCTTTAGGTTAGAGCTCTTTCTCTTAGTCTGCAAGTCATCTTGATTCTTTGATCAAAACGAATCAGGCTATTTTGGATGGTTGCAAGCTTGCCTGGACTGCTGCTGCTGTTTCCCAGTGTCATATAGCTGTACTGCATGTCACATGACAAGGTCACTACCAAGGAGGTGCTGCTACCCTGCTCATGAGCACTCAAGTAGCACACATCAGCTGGGCTGGCCGTGTGGAAAAAAGATGATGCCAGAATCAACTGCTGGAAGGCAGGCAAGAGTGGGATGGGGGTGTGAAAAAGAGATGCTGCAAGATACAATCAAACAAGGGTTTTGTCTTCTTAGTAGGTATTAAGGCAGCATTACGTCAACATTTCGGTAACTCTCACTATGTCAGAATGAGAGTAATAAGTACAAATCTCTTGAAATAAGGTAATTGGGAAATATTTCCCCAACTCTGGTTCTCTGAAATCATGTTTATGTCTTTTTATTTGATGCTGTTTAAAGTGTAAGATAGTGTATAAAATAAGAATAAAATATGATCTCAGAATTTTCTTTGCCTTATAAAATAGCCTCAATGGAGAAATATCCCTTGTGAAATAAGATTGTATGAGTTCACATATGAGTTGAAGGATAGGATATTTTCTTGAAGAAAGTTAATCCTCTTACTTTCTAGGAGTTGGAGTGAAATATGCAGAGGGAGGAAAAAGGAAGAAAGAGTAACAAACATTTTTCAGAGAAGAAACGCTTTTTATTTAAGATGCTTCATGTGAACAAGTACATCATCAGCTTTAAAGCAATAGTGAAGAAAGTTTGATTTATTTACTTATTTACTTTCTGACAGCATTACTTCACCATGTCAGAAATTTTTCATCAAATACCACTGATCTATTTAAACCAAAGCTGCAATATATTTTAAGATAATTAGATCATAAATGCGAGATCAAACAGGAGAAGGAATATTTTCATTCACATTACGTCAAAGCAGCACTAAATTTTTTTAATTATAAAAGATAATGCTGTTTAATCTTAAAATGTGACTGAAGTATAGTTGGTTACAACATTAATTTCTGCTGGACAATAAAGTGATTCATTTATACATACACATACATCCATTACTTTTCATATTCTTTTCCTATATAGGTTATCACAGACTATCAAGTAGAGCTCCCTGTGCTATAGAGTAGGTCTCTGAAGATGATGTTGTTTTGAAGAAAAAAGTTTTTCAAAAATCCCATTTTCTCCTATACATTTGTACATATTGAGAAAGTATAAAACTGAAGTGGTTATTAAACAAAACCTAAAATCATGATCTCTCATGCTGACCCCAAATCTGCTTCTAATCTCCTATTCAATATTTCAATGTTAAATATTAAACACTTATAGCAAATACACACAGTTAATTTTGTTCTCAACTTTAAGAAAACTTTTTAACACACACTTTAACATAAGGTAGAAAAATGGGTACATGTACTACTACCAGAAACTGGGATTTTTTTATGAAATAAAATGTGAGAGTAAAATGAAGCTATAAATATGGAAGAAGGTAAAGAATGCTAAGAAAAAGAAAAAAAAAACTTGCCTCAGAACAGAAGCACCAATTAAAAAGTTAAAATTTCAGCCAAATCATCAGTTTAAGAGTATGTGGGTTTTTTTTCTCCCTTAGAACATATTCTGACATATTGCCAAATAATTATGGGTTTATTTTTTTCCTACAAAATTGACCGAATTAACTGATGGCTTTCATTTTACAAAATTTCAACCCAAGGATGGAGAAAGTTTCAAATTTGCAGGTGGATTGTTTCTACTGTCTGTGAAACAAATGTGTTGAACATCTTGCAACTTGTCCATCATGTGCAGACTGGGTGTTCTTTTTCTTTCCAACTTTAATTGCTTCTTGAGCTAAATATAAAACTAAGTCAGCTTTGCTATTGTTATGCATTGTTAACATACCACCTTAATAAATTAATTTTGGAGTGTAAATTTTGGCAGAAAAATCATGCGTTACTAGTTCTGTTGTAATTATTATTGCTGTTTTTAAGTACATTACTCCCAGTTCTGCTTGTGCCTTTTACCTGCCAGTGAAAAGTGCTGTCACTAAAAAAGCAGGTTCCTCCTCCTGACTATGCCTGAGAGTTCCTATGTGAATACCTCATCTAAAGAGTCAGGTATCAAAGGGCGACATCCTGTTGTTAGATAGAAGTTTTAGGCTTTTACATTGTGGCATGGTCTAAGATCTACAATGGAGCATAATCATGAAAACAGAAATAAAACAATGTTTATATATAAGAACAGTAAATTTGTGTGAAATTTACGCAGAAATATTACCCAAGGTTCTGAACTGACATTTCTTATAAAAACTAGAATGGAATAATATGGGTAATTGCCTTTGAGGTCTTTTTAAATTAGTCAATCAACAATACATATGTTTTAAGCTCTAGCAGGTAGGAGGTACCCATGCTAGGCTTAAGAAGAAGAAGACTGAAATATCCATCTGTGACCACAAAATTTCAAGGAAAAATATGGAAAGTAGGATATGAAGAGACAGAAGATGAATTTTCACTTTACTTTCCTAGTCACATGGCCTCAGTAAAACTGCTTATCTCCTTCAAACATCAATTTCCTCATCTATAATTAGAAAGAAACATTTCTATTCCACAGTGATTTTGTGGGGATCAATAAAATAATGCATAAGAAAGTATTTTGAAAATGATGCCACCCTATGCTAATGAAGGGCTATTCCATGCATTTTAGGATATTTAGCAACATCTCTGGCCTCTACCCTCTAGAGGCCAGTTGCAACCCCGGTGGTAGATTGTAACAAACAAGATGTTGCTGTGTACATTACAGCTGCAACTTGCATTCAATCCTTGGCCTGGGAACTTCCATACGCTGTGGGTACAGCCATAAAGTAAAAAAAAAAAAAAGACATTGTCAAATATATTTTCTATATTTTCCAATCTAAAGAATCTTTCCATTTTCTCTACTTGGCATAATTCTAATGTATACAAAGGTCAAAGGTGGAGTTATCATGAAAAATAACCCATGACACTTGGCGGGGTGGGGGACAATTATAGTACAAGCGCAATGCCAGGTGACTTCACATTTACCTAATTATGTTGACCTAAACATCTCTTAATAAACAAAAAAAAGGTGCATTTAAATACTATTTAAGCTTAAGGGTGCCATGTATTTCTGAAAAAATATATATAATTAACTTTGGTCCCAAATCAGATTATAACTTTGAATTGTCCATCAAATAATTCCTTCCCATGAAAACATGTGGTTACTCAGGAGTTAAAATCTTCTCTCACTTTTGCAATTGTGACAATTTGTGTGTTTCCAGTTTAATGTGTGACTATCCCAAGGGACCCAAGGTGCCATTAGTGAATGCAGAGCTATTGCTGAAGAAACGCTAAATAAAATTAATGTCTTTGGATTTACTAACCCCAAACACAGCTTCATTCTTTAGGTATGTGAATATGGAAAGGTCTGTGCATATGAGCCTTAAACCTTAGAGACCACAGCATTGTACTACGAAGATCGCAATTTAGTAACATCTGGTCTTTTTGTTAAACTGTAAAAGATAGTGAAGATGAAGGCAAATGCAGTTATTACAGCCATGCTATAATTAATTTGAGAAAGATGACACAGCAGTAATGACTGTTTCCTTGAAGAATTCTCTCCCCATGAGGCTTTTCATTCCATAAAGTAGGCAGTAAATGAAGGCAGTTTAGTTTTTGCTGTAAGGTCTACAAAGGAATGTAAACATACAAAAAACAAGCTGTTGTGGGAACCTCAAGTTCTTCTCCCAAAGCTCCAAAGAAAGAGAGTAAACTCCAGATCAGGATAGAAAAGCTAGGGAGATCTCCAATATCTTATCCAATGCAACCCTTCTTTTCCATGGACTCAGAGGAAAACTGTAATAAGGCATTCCAATGAGTCAGGGGATTCCCTTTCTACAGTATTCCCTTCAGGGAGACTTCTCAGACTCAAGGTTCAAGACAGAGATCACATGCTCATGTCTCAGAGTCACTGTCCACTGTGCAACCTTGTATCTGCTCTCTCTATGTTCCTATCAGCTGGGGATGCTTATGCTCCACTTAATGCAGGAATAATCTTGCCTGGTTCCTAAGTAACCTTAAGCAGCTACCATTCTCAAGATTTATTACTTGGTAGTAAATAAGAATGAGGGATTAAAAAAATTAAATCATACTTTCCACATGAGTTATGGGTTTAGTGACTCAGCAATAATTTTTGCACAGGAAATACGAACCATCTTCAAAGCCAGTCTCTCTGCCAATCAGACTCAGATACTGTACAGCATGTAAAGCCCATCATCTGGGAAAATCCACCAGTTCAAAATTCGTCATTTCCCCTATATTAGTTTTATTTGTTTTTGCATGTGTCAGTGCATGTTACCATTATTTTAAGCCCTTTATCCCCATCTTGAATACATATACACTCTCTCTAATGTCCCAAAATATTGAACTAAAGATAATATTTCTTTTTATTAAAGAAGTTCATAGGATCACTGGATTGGAGTGATGCTAACCAGTCATGTAAGGGCGAGCAAAATGGCATCTGATACCCAAGTCAGAGAAGAAAAGTTTTTATAAATATTTCTTGGTATATCTATTGATTTCACATCTTCTTTTAATTAAGCACATCTGCATATCACCATAACAACCCTCACCCCTTACCAAGCAGGACTTCTATTAAGAGAATATCCAGAAGAGTGAAGTTGTTGATGTTTATCCATGGAGGAGAATGGCACCAATGCTACCTTTATACACCTACTGTGAGTCTCTGATATTTTATAATTCAATTAGTGCTGAAAGATTTCCAGATACGTCTTGTTTTTCCAACATAAGACACTATACAGTAGACACTAGAACTCTGTTCTCTCCTGTTTCAACAGCCATGCATTAAATAAGGTGAGCATTTAAGTTACAGAATGGCTAGAAAAGAAACATAAGGGAGGAAAAATACCTTTATTACATGCCAAATTTGTGCATATCTTTCCTCCTCTACCACTTCCACCTAGTTCAGGTCTGTATCACTTCTTCTCCAGACCTCTAGGATATCTTCTGTACTCGTTCCCTAGCTTCCTCTGCTTCCCCCACATACCATGCAGACTGATTTCTGGAAAACATAAGTCAAATCATCTCATTCTCCTATTTAAAATCATCTTTTAAATCCCCTACAACACTTCAGGTACATCGCATGCTTCTTATCCTGGCTTACATGGTGCTATTTGACCTAGCTCCTACATCATATTGCTGGCTTGCCTGCTCAGTTACCCACACTGTCTTCTTTGCTCTTCTCCTAGTAAGCTCACACCGCATTAGGGCTTCTGCACCACCTGTTCTCCTGTCTTGATGTTTTTCATCTCAGTACTCCTAGAGCTGCTCCTGCTAGTCATTCAGATCTCAATTCACTCATCCTGACCATCTAATTGACAAGAAACACCAGGTTACTATCTATCATGTCACCTCTGCCTAGCATTTATCACTTTCTAAAATGGGTGGGGCTTTCTTCACTTACTAGATTTTTATTCCTTATAAATGGAGTTTCTTTTCTGTTTTGTTCACTGGCACATAAATACAGTCAGGGCTTAGGAAATAGCCTTGAATAAATTAATAAATAAATCAGTTCTAGTGAGAAAGAGGCTAAAGATCCACTGCTCTAAAAGAGAGAAAAACCAGGCCTTAAATAAATAGATGAGGTACAATGAGAAAACCTATTTTGGGAAAACAAGCCAAAAAAAAAAAAAAAACCTCTAATGAATTTAGGTATTGAAAAAATTTATAGTTTAAGGATTGCTTGTCATGCCTTGCCTGACTGCCAAGTAAAAGACCTATTGGGAAATTCTTACAATATTTCTCTAAATATTGGATTGGAAATCTCACCCATCTCCACCCAGATCTTGCCAAAATCCTGCCTGAGGCTACAATGCACTTGAACATTAGACCACCCAGCTGCCCTTAGCAAGCTCACTATTTGCTTCTAAGTTTCTGTTCTTGTTATTGTAACTTGTCTTTAGAAAGGGGAGCTCTGAATCACTCTTCTCTGCTGGTCCCAAATTGCTAAAATCTCAGCATTTTTCCAGTATAGAATCCAAAGAATATCAATATCTCAATTGATGTTATGTAAATATTTTCATTTAACTTCCTGCATTCCCAGAAGCCCTTCTGTGTTCAGATTTAAGTATCTCAAAACCCTGAAGAATTCAGAGTCCCCCAGGACATGAACATCCTAGAAAACCAAATATCTCATGAAAATGTTAATGGCCATAAATTGCATAGAATTTTAATTAGATAGTATATTGCAGAAAATATTTATGGTCAATAAGGATATATTCTATAGCATAGGGAATCACTGCCATTATCTTGTAATAACTTTTAATAGAGTATCATCTATAAAATATTGAATAACTATGTTATATACTTAATTTAATATAATATCACATGAGACAGTATTAAGAGGGCAGAATAGAAGGACTGGAACTCAACTTCTCTCTTAAAAACAACAAAATTGCAACCAAATGGTGAACGACCTTCAACCAAATGGACTAGAAAAAAGATATCCTACTCCAGGAGACAAAGAGGAAGCCACATCAAGAAAACAGGAGGGGCAATTACACAATATAAGGAACCCCCTACCTTCCGGGTGGGAAACCCATAGACTGGAAAGTAACTGCATCACAGAGACTCACCTAAAAGAGTGAGAGTTCTGAACCCCACATCAAGTCCCTAAGCCTGGGGATCTGTCACTGGGAGAAAGAGCCCCTGGAGCATCTGGCATTGAAGGCCAGAAGGGCTTGTGTGCAGGAGCTCCAGAGAACTAGGGAAAACAGAAACCCCATTCTTGAAAGGTGCACACAGGGCTTCATGTGCACTGGGTCCCAGGGAAAAGCAGAGCCTCCATAGGAATATGGGTCAGACTTGACTGTAGTTTATGGAGGATCTCCTGGGAAAACAGGGGGTGACTGTGGCTAGTTACAGGGGAAGGACATTGGAGGCAAAGGTCTTGGGAATATTCATCAGCATGTGTTGCTCTAGAAGTGGCCATCTTGGGAAAATGTGGCCCCACCCATTAGGGCTGAGAAATCCTAGGCAAAACAATAATCCAGGTGGATCACAGTGCCACTGATCAATAAACAGGCTGCTTAAAGACCCTTCAGGCACACAGCCACCTCTAATCTCACTCAGAGACAAAGCCCTTCCAATCAGAGGGATAGGAATCAGCCCCACCTACCAGTGGGCAGGCACTAGTCCTTCTCATCAAGAAACCTACAGCATGACCCCTTACTAACTGCAACCACAAGGGGGGGCAGACATCAGAAGTAAGAGAGGCTACAACTCTATTGTCTGCAAAAAGGAGACAACACCAAAAACCTATAAAAATGAAAAGACAGAGAACTATAACTCAAAGGAGGAAGAAAAAACTCCAGAAAAACAGTTAAGTGATCTAGAGATTATTAGCCTCTGAGAAAGACTTTAGACTGATAATGCTGAACATGATGCAAGACACTGGAAATACAATGGAGGAAAGACTGCTAATTTATAGCAAACAATGAGCAAAGAAATACAAGATTTAAAATTTAGGTAGGCAGAGATGCAAAATACAATAACTGAAATAAAAAAATCATTAGAAGCAACCAACAGCAGAATACAGGAGGCAGAAGAACAAATAAGCAAGGTGGAGGACAGATTAGAGGAAATCACTGATGTGGGACAAAAAGAAACAAGATTGAAAAGAAATGAAGAGAGACTCAGAGAACTCTGGGACATTAAATGTGCCAATATCCATATTACAGGGGTGCCAGAGGAGAAGAGAGAGAGAAAGGGAAATATTCGAAGAGATAATAGCAGAAAACTTCACTAGCATGGGAAAGGAACTACTCACTCCTTTCCAGGAAGAACAATGAGTACCATATAAAATAAACCCAAGAAGGAACACCACAAGACACATATTAATCAAACTGACCTAAATTAGAGACAAAGAGAAAATACCGAAAGCTGCTAGGGCAAATAAACAAATAACATACAAGGGAACCCTGATAACATTATTGGCAGATTTTTCAGCAGAAACTCTGCAGGCCAGAAGGGAGTAGCACAATACACTTAAGGTGATGAAAGGAAAAAACCTCCAAACAAGATTACCCAGCAAGGCTCTCATTCAGATTTGAAGGAGAAATCAAAAGCTTTACAGATAAACAAAAGCTTAGAGATATCAGCAACACTAAACCAGTTTTGCAACAAATACTAAAAAAAAAAAACCTCTCTAGGCAGAAAAGAAAAGGCCACAATTAAAAACAAAAATACCACAAATGATAAGGCTCATCAGTAAAGGCATATATATGGTAAAGGTAGGAAATCATCCATGCACAAATATGCTACCAAAATCAGAAATCATGAGAAGAGGAGGGTACAAATGCAGGACATGGGAGATGCACTTGTAATTAAGAGACCAACAACTTAAAACAATCTCATATATGTATAGACCCCTATATCAAAACTTCAGGTTAACTGCAAACAAAAAAATCTACAATTGATACACAAACAAATAACAAAAATCAACTCAAATACAACTCTAAAGATAGTCATCAAAACACTGGAGGACAGAAAAAGAGAAGAAGGGAAGAAAAAAAAGCAACAAAAAAAATCCAAAACACTTCTTAAAATGGCAATAAGAACATACATATCAATCATTACCTTAAATATTAATGGACTAAATGCCCCAACCAAAAGACACAGGCTGGCAGATGGATACAAAAACAAGACCCATATATATGCCGTCTTCAAGAAACCCACTTCACTTCTAGGGACACATACTAATTGAAAGTGAGAAGATGGAAGAAAATGTTCCATGCAAATGTGAACCAAAAGAAAGGTAGAGTAGCAATAGTCATATCAGACAAAATAGACCTTAAAATGAAGAATATTTTAGGGGCCAAGGAAGGACATTACATAATGTTCAAAGGATCAATCCAAGAAAAAGATATAACAATTTTAAATATTTATGCATCCAACATAGGATCACCTCAACATATTACAACTGCTAACAACCTTAAAAGGAGAAATTGACAATAACACTATAATAGTGGGGGATGTTAATACCCTACTTACAGCAATGGACAGATCATTCAGACAGAAAATCAATAAGGAAACACAGGCCCTGAATGAAGCATTAAACCAGATAGACTTAATAGATATTCATTGGGAATCGCATCCAAAAGCAACAGAATACACATTCTTCTCAAGTGCACATGGAACATTCTCTAAGACTGATCACATTCTGGGCCACAAGTCAAGCCTAAGTAACTAAGAAAACTGAAATCATATCAAGCATCTTTTCCGACCACAATGCTATATGACTGGAAATCAACAAGGGAAAATAATGCAAAAATCACAAACACGTAGAGACTAAAAACATACTACTAAACAACCAGTGGATCACTGAAGAAATCAAAGAGGAAATTAAAAACTACCTATAAGCAAATGACAACAAAGATACAACACTCTAAATCCTATGGGATGCAGCAAAAGCAAGTTCTAAGAGGGAAGTTAGTTTATACAGCAATACAAGCCTACCTAAAGGAATAAGAAAAAATGTCAAATAAACAACCTAATTTTACATCTAGTGTAGCTAGAGAGAGAAGAACAGACAAGACCTAAAGTTAGCAGAAGGAAAGAAATCAAAAAGATCAGAGCAGGAATCAATGAAATAGAAATGAAGAAAACCATAGGAAAGATCAATGAAACTAAAAGCTGATATTTTGAAAAGATCAAGAAAATTGATACCCAGACTTACCAAGAAAAAAAAGAGAGAAGACTCAAATCTAAAATTAGAAATGAAAAAGGAGAAGTTACAAAGGATATCACAGAAATACAAAGGATCATAAGAGACTATATGCAACCATATGCCAATAAAATGGAAAACCTAGAGGAAATGGACAAATTCTTAGAAAAGTACAATCTTCCAAAACTAAACCAAGATGACATAGAGAAGAAGAATGGACCATCACAAGTACTGAATTTGAAAGAGTGATTAAAAAACTTCCAACAAACAAAAGTCCTGGACCAGATGGCTTCACAGCAAATTCTATCAAACATTTAGAAGAGAGATAACACCTCTCCTTCTGAAACTATTCCTAAAAATTGAAGAGGAAACCTCGTTATATGAGGCCACCATCACCCTGATACCAAAACCAGACAAAGATCCCACAAAAAAAGAAAACTACAGGCCAATTTCAATGATGAACATAGATGAAAAATTCTCAACAAAATACTAGCAAACCACATCCAACAATACATTAAAAGGATTGTATATCATGATACAGTGGGATTTATCCCAGGGATGCAAGGATTCTTTAATATCCACAAATCAATCAGTGTGATACACCACATTAACCAACTGAAGACTAAAAACCATATGATCCTCTCAAGAGATGAGAAAAATCCTTTGACAAAATCCAACACCCATTTCTGATAAAAACCCTTCAGAAAGTGGGCGTAGAGGGAATCTACCTCAACATAATAAAGGCCATATATGACAAACTCAGAGCTAACATCATTCTCATGGTGAAAAGCTGATAGAACTCCTGCTGAGATCAGGAACAAGACAAGGATATTTCAGCTCTCGCCAGTACTATTCAGTATAGTTTTGGAAGTCCTAGCCACAGCAATCAGAGAAGTAAAAGAAATAAAAGGAATCCAAATGGGAAATAAAGAAGTAAAACTCTCACTATTTGCAGATTACATGATACTACACCTAGAAAAATCCTAAAGACACTACCAGAAATCTTTTAGAGATCATCAATCTCTAATTTGAATTTGGCAAAGTTGCAGAATACAAAATAATACACAGAAATCGACTGTATTTCTATATACTAACAATGAAATATCACAATGAGAAATTAGGGAAACAATCCCATTTACCATCACATCAAAAAAAAGAATAAAATACTTAGGAACAAACCTAAAGAGACAAAAGACCTGTACTCTGAAAACTATAAGATGTTGATGAAAGAAATCAAAGATGACACAAAGAGATGGAAAGACATAGCATGCTCTTGGAGTGGAAGAATTGATATTATCAAAATGACTATACTATCCACAGCAATCTACAGATTCAATTCAATCCCTATCAAATTACCAAGGACATTTTTCACAGAACTCAAACAAAATATTTTAAAATTTGTTTGGAATCACAAAAGACCCAGAAGAGTGAAAGCCATCCGGAGAAAGAAAAATGGAGCTGAAGGAACCAGGCTCCCTGGCTTCAGATTATACTACAAAGCTACAGTCATCAAAACCTATACACAATGGAATATTACTCAGCCATTGAAAGGAAAGAAATAATGGCATTTGCAGCAACATGGGTGGACCTAGAAATTATCATGCTGAGAGAAGTCAGTCAGACAATGAGACAACAACATCATATGCTATCACTTCCATGTGGAATCTAAAAAAAACACAATGAAGTTTTCTGCAGAATAGTTACTCACAGAATTTGAAAAATTTATGTTTTCCTAAAGACCCAAGTTGGGGACTGAGGTGACATGCCTGGGGTTTGGGATGGAAATGCTATAAATTTGGTTGTGATGATCGTTGTACAACTAAAAATGTGAGTAATAAAAAATGCTATTAAAAATAAAAAAAATTAAAATTAAAAAAATTAAAAAGTACACAATGAACTTCTTTGCAGAACATATAGTGACTTTGAAAAATTTATGGTTTCCAAATGAGAGAGGTTGTGGGGTAGGGGGATATGCCTGGGGTTTGGGATGGAAATGTATAAAATTGGCTTGTGATGATTGTTGGTTATTTAACTATAAATGTGAAAAAATTAAATGAGTAATTTTAAAAATATATAATATTGTAAACCAACTACTCTTCAACAAAAAATATGCACAGTCTACAGTCACTCTGGAAACTGTATTTAGAAACCAAAACATTTAGACAATTTCTCATAAACTTGAACATACTCTTCATGTGATTCAACAATTTCACTTCTGTGCATTTAAAATGAAATCTTAAACAAAATCCTGTATGGAAATGTTATAGAAGTTTAATTTATAACTTACAAAAATGAGAAGTAACCTAAATGTCCTTAAATGACCAAAAGATAAACTCTGGTAGGTCCAAACAATGGACTACTACTCAGCAATAAAAAGGCACAAGCTATACAAGCTATTGATATGTGCATAATCTTGGATAGATCTCAGTGGTATCACACCAAGTAGAAAAAAAAGGTAAGCCCAAAATCATATTGTTTGTACAAAAGACTCAAAAATTCACAATTATGGACACAAAACATATTAGTGGTTGCAGTGACATTAGATGGTTTATAAGATAAATGTGATTGTAAAGGGGTCACATCAGGGAGAATTTAGGGTGACAGAACTTGCTCTGTATCCTAAACTGTGACAGTTACACAAATCTAGACTGTGTCAAAATTCATAAAACTGCACACAGAAAAAAATATCATTTATTATGTGCTAATTTTTTAAATAAAAATTAACTATATAAGCATATATATGTGTATGTATTGTAAAACATCCAAATAGGAGAAAGAGATGGTTATAAAAAAATAGTAAAATCCTTCCTCTAAGTTCTGCTTTCAATTGGTAACTGCTATGTATTACCTAGTTTCAGAAAAAAAATTCTTAGGTGTATATATTCTCAAGTCTCTCTCTCTCTCTCTTTCTCCTTCTCTCTCTCTCTATACACACACACACACACACACACACACACGCATGTCTATATTCTGTTGGTGTGTGTGTGTCTGCACACACACACACACCCCAACCCAAATTTTGACAAATGGAATCACACAATATTGCTATGTAACTTGACCTTTTTAAAACACTACTTCACAGCCATCTTCCCATTTCAACATAATCAGAAGCAACATTTGTATTTTTACAACTACATGATATTTTAATGTACAAATGACAGGATTTATTTAGGTGTGCCTTATTGTTAAGTGTTTAGATTTCTCTAAATGTGTTTTGTGTTTGTTTGACTATTTTAGGTAAGACTGGAGTGAATATTCTTGACACATTTCTTTGGCATAATTGGATAAGCATTTTTGTAAAGACAATCCAAAAGGAATTACTAAATAAAAGATATACTCATTTTAAGTTTTTGTAGACATAGCTAAATTTCTCTCTATTAAAAAACAAAGACAAGAAAAAAAAAAAAGGTGTTCCTTTCATGGCTCAGCGGAAACAAATCTGACTAGCATCCATGAGGACGCAGATTCAATCCCTGGTCTGGCTCAGTGGGTTAAGGATTTGGCATTGTGGTGAGCTGTGGTGTAGGTTGAAGATGTGGCTCATATCCCACATTGCTGTGGCTGTGGTGTAGGCTGGCAGCTACAGCTCTGATTCGACCCCTAGCCTGGGGAACCTCCATATGCTTTGGGTGCAGCCCTAAAAAAAAAAAAAAAAAAGATAAATTTCTCTCTATTAAAATAAAACAAATCCTAACGTAAGGAGGGACTCCAATTGAAAACGCTATTGCAACAGAACAAAGGGGCAAAGGGGCCACTTGTAGTAGGGAGATTACTGTGACTATAAGAACTCAAATAATGTCTCAAAGGTCTGGCAGAAAGGATTTTTCTTTTACAGAGAGGAATAATCAAGGCTATTAACAACTGAATGTAGGGGAATAGGCTAAGCAGGTGATGTAAAGAGACAGTTGATCAGGAAATGTTTTTCCCTGAGGTCAGATGATTCTTTAGAGAGGTGTTAAGGCAGGATAGTTCCATGTGGTCCAGTGTTCAAGGGTGGGCCAAAGTTCAGGGGCCAGAAGGAAGGCAGTGTGACTGAAGTTTGGTCCAAGTTAAGTCAGCAGGAATTTTGTCCAAACTAGTCAGCAGGGACAAACAGTACAGGAATTCATTTATGAGACCAAAATAAAAAGAATTTGAAGGATATGCATCCTGCCCTGTCGTAAGTAAACAAAGCGATCACCTTTGAGTCTTGTCTAAGTTGTGTAGGGAGGAGTGGGTCCAAGCCACTTCTGAGAAAGGAAAAATGGCAGGAAGATTTTCTTGACCATCATTATTTTCCAGTACCACAGTACTTAAGCAGAGACAAACACTGCCACATCTAAAAATGATTGCATTGATTTACTCTCCTCAGCAATTTGTCTACTCGATATGCCCCTACCAACACTCAATATAAAAGGGTTTTTAATCTTCACAATGTAAAAGTGAAAAAATGTTATTTCATTCTTGCTTTAATACATAACTCTTTCAGGTGTGTCTCTGTGTTTTTCTCCAATTTCTTTTATATGTATTGTGTCACTGTCACAGCATGGACAGCCCTGCTGTAGGCCCTATGACTCAGAAATAAGAAAAATATAAGTATTCAGTATTAAGTGGGACTAGATGAGGCTTCAAGTGGTCTCTCCCCAGCCAAGTGATATAAAAATCCCTAACCCGAGACCCTGAGATTCTCTCAACTTTTGGATTTTTTCTTCCACAGGCTTTGTTGACAGCTGAGCCACAAGCTCACCTCCCCAGAGAATAAGAGTGGCCCTGGGGACTTGGCTATTGGATTGTGTTCTCATATCATTCTTTCATACTAACTGGAGTAAGTCAGAAAGAGAAAGACAAATACCATACATATCACTAATATCTGGAATCTAATATACAGCACAAATAAATCTATCTACAGAAAAGAAACAAACTCATGGACTTGGAGAACAGACTTGTGGTTGTCAAGGGGGTGGAGAAGGTGGGGGGCAGTGAGATGGACTGGGAGTCTGGGGTTTATAGATGTAAACTATTGCATTTGGAGTGGATAAGCAATGAGATCCTGCTGTATAGCTCAGGGAGCTGTATCTAGTCACTTGCGATGGAACATGATGGAATATATGTATATGTATGACTGGATCACTTTGCTGTAGAGCAGAAATTGACAGAACATTGTAAATCAACTATAACAAAAAATAAAAATCTTAGAATTTCTTTTTAAAAATACCCTTTTTTATTTCTTGTTTGCTGGACCAATAAGACAGAAATAAGAGAAACTTAAACTATAACAAAACTTAAACACTATGTTATACATCTTAAACGAATATAACATTGTAAATCAACTATACTTCAATAGAAAAGTTTAAAAGTACAAAAACAAAAATAGCAGAAATAATTTTAAATATTAAAAGTAGTTCAAGCATGGAGTCATCCTCACCACTCTTCAAAACTTAACCAGTCCTGAAGGTCTAGCCTAGCTTCTATGTATGTCATTCACGTTACCGCTTCTCTGAGTTAACTCTTTATAACCTCTTCTTGTTTTTCTACTGCTTTTCATCTTTACTACTTAAAAAAAATGAAATGAATTAGCCTTTTCTTATCACATGAAATTATATTTTACCCACATTACATTTTGCATCATAAACACCAGGCAATGCTTTTCTAAACATTTTGTAGAGAATTTTTTTCAGTTTTCTTCCTCATGCCATCTCTGAATTCATACTTACAGAAGTCTTCCCTGCCCCAATACTATATGTGTTCAAATATTTTCTTATAAGTATTTTATTGATATTATTATATAATTTTTATATCTGCTCTGGAGTCTATCTTGACTGAACTCTGGTAATTTCTAAAGCCACTTCCAATATTACTTAATTGAATTATTTAATTTTGTGGGCTTTTTTCCTTTCGTAGGTAGGAGTTGAGGTTGAAGCAAAATTTATTATAGCTTTCTTATTTCCATATTTAGATGAAATTGTTCCTAAAACAATGGCTTAAAAGATGTTTCTTTTTTTAAGACTGGTATAAATACTTGTATTAACAACTATTCAATCTCCCTCAAAATTCTGGTGCTATTTTTTTTTTCAGCAACACACATCTCCTCCACCTCAGCCCTAACCCCTGGAAACCACTAATCTCTTTCTCATGTCCATAATTTTGTTTTATTTCAAGAATGATATGTAAATGTAATGATGAAGTATGTAACCTTTTACAACTGGCTCTTGCACTCAGCATAAGCCTTTGCAGATCCATCCAAGTCACTGAATATATCACTACTCTATTTGTTTTTATTGCTGAGTAGTATTCCAGAGTATGTATATACCACATTTTCTTTAATCATTCATTGAGTTAAGAACATTTGTGTTTCCAGTTTTTGGCTATTCCAAAGAAAGCTGCTATAAACATTTGTATACAAATTTTTGTGTGAACATAAGTTTTGATTTCTCTGGGATAAATTCCCAAGTATGCAATGGCTGGATTGTATAGAATTTGCATGTTTCATTACATTGGAAACTGCCACAAATTATTTTCCAGTGTGGTTGTACCATTTTAATTCCTTCCAGCAATGCATTAATGATTCCATTTTTCAGCATCTTCATCAGTATTTCATGTTAATACTTTTTATTTTAAAAATCATTTTAGCCATTATAATAGCACTATCACTAGGCATGACTATCATTACACCTAAACGCTTTCATATTGGTTATAATTTTAAATTCCCTATTGACTAATTATATTGAGCTTCTTTAAATGTGCTTCTTTAAATGAGCTTCTCATCATCTGTACTCTTCTTCAAACATGTGGTCAGACATGCGGTTTGAAAATATTTTTACTCAATATCTCTTGCTTATTTATCCTTTCAAAACAAGTCAGAAGCATTAAACTTAATATATTATAACAAGACATTATTTTTTCCCTTTGAGTATCAGCTTTTGGTGTCAAGTTTAAGAACTATTTACCTAGTCCTAGGTCTCAAAGATTTTCTCCTATGTTTCCTTCTAAGAGTTTTGTAAAAGTTTTGCATTTTCCATTTGTCTGATCGATTTTGAATCAATTTTTATATAAGATGTGAGGTTAAGATTGAGTTCTCTGTTTTTTCTTTTTTTCTGCCTATGGATGTCCTATTGCTCCAGTGCCATTTGCTAAGGGGCTATTCTTCTTCCATTGAATTGCTTTTGTACTTTAGTTGAAAGATAAATTTGGAGAGTAGTGATACCTTTACTAATGATGAGTTTTCAAGATGATGAGCACATTATGTCTCTTTATTTTAGACTTTAGTTTTTTTATGGGCATTTTGTAATTTTCAGGACAGGGATTCTGTACTTGTTTTGTTAGATCTAGTTAAAGTATGCCACTTTCTTTGAACCACCCATATTTTTAACTTAGGCAATTAACTGAATTAACAGTGTTCATAGTTAGTACATGGAAACACAATTGATACTTTTTTACTGGCTTCTAGGCTAATTTTTTCCAGCTCTATTTAGATGCAATTGGAAAAAATATCTGCACATAATTAATGTGTACGATTTGATGTGTTTGGACATATGCATACACTCATGTTACCACCACCACAGTCAAGGTAGTAAAATATCCGTCACCTCCAAAACTTTCCTGGTGCCCATTTGTTTTTGTATGTGTGTTTTGTGCTAAAACACTTAGCGTGAGATCTACCTTCTTAACAAAATTTTAAATTCACAATATCTTATTGTTAACTATAGGTGCTGTATTGCACACCAGATCTATAGAACTTTCTCATTTTGTAGAACTCTAATTTTATACCCTTTGAACAACTTCATGTATCTTCCTCCCTCCCACCCCCTAGTAATCACCATTCCATTGTCCACTACTATGTATTTGATTATTTTAGATGCCTCATATAAGAGGAATCATGCAGTGTTTGTCCTTTTGCATCCAGTCTTGGGGAACTAATACGTTGTTTATAGGAACTCTTTTGGAGGTTGCTTAAAATTTACTGCACTGCCAATCATGGCACCTGTAAATTGACACAATTTTATTTCTTCTTTTCCAATCTGTCTTTTACACATTTTTCTTATTTTGCTGGCTATAGTTTCTGGTACTATGTCAAATAAATGTGGTAAATGTAGATATCCTTGCCTTCTACCTCATATTAAGGGAAAAGTTTTCAGTATTTCAATATTAAGTATGACATTAACTTCAGTTTTTTACATTTTTTTAAATCAATTTGAGGAAGTTATTTCTACTTTACTGAGAATTTCTATCATAAACAGATACTGAATTTTTCAAATTACTTTGTATCAATTGCTATACTCATAATTTTTCTTCTTTCTCTTTTACTCATAATTCTGTAATGATGAACTACACTGATTAACTTTTGAACATTGCCACATCCTTGCATACCTGGGATAAGTCTCTCTTGGTTTTCATGTGAAAGTCTTTTCATACTTTGCTGGATTCAATTTCCTAATATTTTACTGATATTTCAAAAATTAATCTCATGGGAGATATTCATCTGTTTGTTTCATTTTCTGGTTTTGGTATTGAGGATAATACTGGCCTCAAACAATGAGTCTAACTCACAGTTCTAAAGCTACACTGCTAAAGAATTTTGCTGACTTTGAGAAGGTTATGTCAAGTTTGCTAAATGAAAAATGTATAGTTTGGCAGTGCCTCAAGACATATTACATTTTCTTTTACCAGTGCTGTTTTTATTCTAACTGGCATTTGTAAAATTTTTCTAGAGTTTCTTCTCATGAGCTTATTTTTCTCACACCCTGTCAACAATCATGCTATGATAGTATATGTGTTGTTGACCTGTTGCTCTATTTAACACCAGAGAATTATATTTCAGTAGTGAGTGAAGTGGTTTCCTAGAAATCTGCTATATGAATGCAAGATAAAATTACTAAACAAATGTGGGATTTTTGTTAAGCATATCTGAAAGCAGTACTTTTTTATGATGGTAACTTCATTAAAATATTTTTGACATCTCAATATTTTGATGTCACGAAAATAATCAGAAACAATGGGGAACTAGGCAACACGCATATGGGCATGGATGCTTTAAGGAATACATTTAAATGTATTTGATAAGTGGACAGATCACTGAACATGGAAGCACAACATCCGAGTTCACATCCTGGCTCTGCCACTTACTGGCTGTGACTTTGAACAAATCACCTAACTTCTCATATTGATATAATAGAGACATTAGCACTAACCTCACCTGAGGGAGATTTAAATGAGATAATTTTTGGAATCAGCACTATATAAAATTTTTATTTTAACTACTTGTACTTCATTGTACCCCATATGGCTTTGAGTATAACCTTTGTCGAAGGGATGTATAGCACTGATCTTGACAGACATCAAATGATTTTGAAATATGATAATCTTGTAGTGGAATTTTCAAATATTTCAAGGTGAACAGCTCACAATGCTATCAGTAAACTTTAAAAGAAGACCAATGCTTCCCATGGAAAAATTAAAATATTGAAAAATACTTCTAGAGAAAAAGAAGGGGAACATGAGAAGATGTTCTGAGTTCAAAAAAATAAAAAAATGCTACGGCTCCTATTTTGGGTTTTTTTGGGCCATACTCATGGCATGTGGAAGCTCCTGGGCCAGGGATCGAACTAGTGACCTGAGCCACAGCAGTGACGATGCTAGATACTTAACCCCTAGGCCACTAGGGAACTCTTATAGCTCCCATTTTGTAATTCATAATGCACAATCTCTGGGAAATCCTGAAATAAGCCAGTAGAGTTTAATTTTACCCAGCTTCTAGCACCTATTTTTACATGAAGCTCCTCTAAAAAATAATCAAAACATAAACAACTAGTTTTCGCTATGAAATGCTGAGGGAAATTCAATAAGATAGTCCTTTACTCAGAGGAAAGCAAAGCAAAGAAACCAAACACAGGAATGATACTTAGAAAAAAGATATTATTTCTTTAGAAAGATTCTATGTAAAACTATATTAAGTAAATGAAAGCCAAAGAATTGAAGATTTATAGGAAAGATAGAAAAGCCATATGGATTTATTTAAATAATGTATACTTTTAGAACATTTTAATTGACTTTTTTAAACATTTTTGTGACTATGTATTATATATAACATATAATAAATATCTATTATAATTAAATTTAAATATTAATTTATATAAATTTATAACATTTAAATATATGAATTAAATGACATTTAATAGTTGATTATTTTAGGTTATATAAAATATACATTATGTTTAATATATTAATGTATGCCACATACAAAATTATACAGTATTTTAAAATGTTTTGAATATTTAAAATATGGAAAAGCAAAATATAATTTTATATAAATGTTACATAATATATATTAAATAAGTATCTTACTTTACAATTTAATGCATTAAAACAACTAGGTATATATAGTATATATTGTGTATGTAGATTATCATTTAAAAATTGATAAAGCACAAATATATAACATAAAACATATTAACATATTTTATGCATATAACTTATAAGAAAACTTACTATGAAAGCTAAAATGTGAAAAGGATGTGTACATGTGACATAAAGACATAAAATATAAAAGGTAAGTCACAGGATAAATTTTTTAGGTGACTCTATTCTTTTCCTCCTCCACTGAGAATTTTACATGCATGGATACTCAGCTGCTTGTGTCACCTACAGTACAAACTCTCAGTTCAATAGAATTGTCTCTAGAGTGAGGGTTTTTAAATTATATGAAGATGTGACTTCATATTTTAGTAAAACATGCTTTTATATTCATTCTAGTGCTCACTAAAAATATCATAATCATGATAATTTAAGTATAACTAATTGCTTAGAAGAAAAAAGTACAGAAAATAAGAGCTAATGCCAAAGAAACATCCTTTCCCCCCTTGCATTTGAGAGCAATATTTTAAAAACTGTAAGTACCAGAAGGGAAATCCTCAAGTGTTGGCATTTTGACACCAGCTGTCTCTGGGATATGACAGGAATGAGGACTGTACATTCACAGCCCTCTCTGCCAAACTGAGGCCTGTCACCACCCTATGTTAGCAAAGTCTACACCAAAACTGGAATATATGCCTAATGGAGAAAATTCAAATAATATGGCTTGAGGAAAAATGGGTAATATGCCATCGGATATATTCAAAGACTTTTTCTGCACCTTCTACAACCACCTTTTTTTCCCTACCTAAAATATATATCACATGAGGAAATTGTTATTTCCCAAGGACCACATCATCAAAGTCAAGGATAACTTCCTATAGCACCAGCAGTATCTAATAGTACCAGTAGGTGTTTTCTACTGCAGCCACATATGTAACAGGTAATTTTCACAGGCTTGCCACATTTTCCATGGACTCACTCATACATTAAGAAAACCTGAAAATGGTTTTGCACTGGATTTAAAAACTGTAGTATTTTCAACCAACACCACAGATCATGATACAAAGCATTTACATTATATGTTAAGTGAACATATGCTGATACAACTCTCTACTCAGCAAAATCAAAAAAGAGAGATAAAAATAAAATGAAGCAAAAAGGACAGTGTTATAGATTTCTGTGTGTCATTCGGCCTGTGTAGGCCTCAAAGTGGAGACAGGTAAGTTTACTGTCCCTATGCACTTATGACTTAATTTCCAGCATCCCACTCTACCACTCTATCACCTCCCATTCTTAATATGAGCCTTTCACCAGGTTAAAGGAGATTCCTATGCTCAGTTGTATACACACACGCACAATTAGAACTAGGAATCTATTTCTTACAATAAAGGAAAAACTTTTAACACTCAATAAAGATTTGTCCATGGCATAATCAGTGACTCTATTGGCTACTTAAGAAGTTTTGAGGGATAAGTTTTCATCATTCTTGAACTTAGCTTATACATTTAATTGATAGTGAATTAGTAATGACTACTTATTGGTTGTGTAAATAAAACAGTCTGCAAGTTACACATGATTTTCACTGTATAAACTATTCTAATTCATATTTAAATTCTATCTATTTATATAATCTATCTACAACAGAAAGCCAATAAATCAAAGAAGTGTTATGACAGAAATAATCTTGAATATCCCATAATTTATTTTAAATTCATTTTGCAAAGGTCTGACGCTAATTTTATTAATAGCAATAAAAAATTCCCTTTAGTATATTAATGAAGACACTGCACAGTTGAGAACCACTGATTTAGAGAACATTTCCTAGAAACAGTGAGTGACACAGACACAGAAAACAAATTTATGGTTACCAAAGGGAGAAAGGAGGGGAGTTGGATAAATTAGGAGTATTGGATTAACAGACACAAACTGCTATACATAAAATAGGCAGGCAACAAAGATTTATTGTATAGCAAAGGAAACCATATTCAATATCTTATAATAATCTATAATGAAAAATAATCTTAAATATACATATAACTTAAGTGTGTGTGTGTGTGTGTATATATATATATATGTATATATATATATATATATATATATGAAATACTTTGCTATAGACCTGAAACTAACACAATATTATAACTTAGCTGTGCTTAATTTTTTTTAAAAAGTGAAATTTAAAAAGAGGCAATTCGGGGATCAAAATGGCAGTGATAAGAGGACACAGAGCTCAACTCACCCAAAGAACACATCAAAAGTATATCTGTATGAGGAATAATCCTCACTGAAAACTAATTGGAAACTGCCAGAAGGACTACTGTACAACCAAGGCTGTAAAAAAGATACACAAATAAGTGAGTAAGAAGGGAAATAAAGCAGTCAGGTCAGGACCTATGCCACTGGGAGAGGATTCAGATGAAGAGAGAGATTTCAAGAGTAGATATCAACCCCATGGAATGAATGGGTTGAGCCACAGAGTGGACATCCAAGTTCTGGGGTCTAATGCAGAGGAAACAAATATCCCTGACTAGCTGGAGGACTATTAAGACAGATAAAAAGGCTAGAGAATGTTAGACTCCACTCATGAGGAGCACACTTGTATTATCTAGACCCCAAGGCAATACAGAGAGAGATTGGCTTTAGTGGTTGTCAGGTTTCCCATGACTGGCATACCATATGCCCTAGCCCAAGCTGAGCAAAACACTCTGGCCCTGCTTACTCCATGGCACAGTGCAGTATAGGATCCAAGGCAATCAGGACTTGAGAAAGACTTGACCGTGGGATCTAGAGGTAAACTGGTCCCAGGGCAGAGTCAAGGCAGGGTGGTGACACCCACTGCTGGTATTTACTCAGGCAGTACCTCAGAATGTGCCCTGATCTCAAAAAGTGGCAATTCTACCATGGCTAACCTCCCCAAACAAGCTGAGAGTCCATGACAATTCAGACCTTCCAGGGTGGCAGAGGTGGGGGCAGTGATCAGCTGTGAGAGGCAAAAGGGGTTTATACCCAAGGCTATATCTGAGTGGAACTGTCAACACCTACACAGGAAGTGCACTGGGCCTCTGTCCATGCACGGGTCCCACTCGCTTCAGCACTTCCCTCCTCTGGGGCAAAGATCCTGGCACAGGGAGGAAGCAAACATGCACACCCAAAGGGAACAGAGCCAACTAAAATGCACCTTCAGGAATCCTGCACCATCAACTAGGGATCAGACCCTGTCCCTGACAGAGTGGTGACAGCCAGAGCAGAACTGAAATCTCATCTAGCCTCTCCATCTCTATATCTACCCTTTACCAAAGGAAAGAAATGACACATCCACATTACATCCAGCCTTCTCACCAAAGGCAGTGGGGACAGAAGTCTGTATAACAATGCTCCACAAAAGTATACCCCTTCAAGACCACAAGAGGTAACTGTTAAATACAAATTCACAGAGGCAGAGAATGTTGAGCAAAATGCAAAAGCAGAGAAACTACTCTCACTTGAAAGAGAAAGAGAAAGCCCCTAAAAAATAATAAAACAGAAATAAGCAATTTATTAAATAAGAAAAACATTAGTAATAAAAATGTTAATTGAATTAAGGATAAGAATTGATCTAAATATAGAACTTTGTTTACATTTTTTTTTTGGCCACATCTGCATCATGTGGAAGTTCCCAGGCCAGAGAATTAAGCCAAGCCACAGCAGGGACAACACTGACTCCTTAAACACTTGGCCACCAGGGAACTCCTAAACATTGAACATTTAAAAAAAAACTAGAAAATATTAAAAAGACCCAATTGGAAATAAATAATTCAACCTGCTCTGCTGGCCTGAAGAGGGACTGGTGAGCAGGGGAAACTAAGAGCACTCAGAAGAGCTAACTGTGCTGCTGGTGCAAGGCTGCTCGTTTTTACTTTCTTTTGATAGTTGTTTGGTTAAAAAGAAAGAAAAGAAAATAAATAATTTGATAGCTGAAATTAAAAAAAAACACTAGAAGGAATGAATATCAAACTAAGTGATACAGAAGAACATATGAGTGATTTGGAAAACAGAATAATGGAAATCACCCCACAGAACAGCAGAAAGATAAAAATATAAAATAATGAAAGCAATTTAAGCTATCTCTAGGATGTTAAGAATTCTACCAATTTCATGGTAGGGAATCTAGAAAGAGAAGAAAGAGAGAAGGGGATCAAAAGTGTATTTGAGGAAATTATGGCTGAAAAATTATCAAATCTGAAGAAGGAAATTGATACCCATGTACAAAAAGTACAGGGCATCACAAATAAGATGAACCCCAGCAGACTTATAATAAGACATATTATAATTAAAATATCAAAAGCTAAATGTAAAGAGAGAATTCAAAAGGCAACAAAAGAAAATCAAAGAGTTATACACAATGGAATTCTCATAAAACTATCAGGTAACTTCTCAGCAGAAACTTTGCAGGCCAGAATGGAATGGCATGATATAGGCAAAGTGATTAATATGCAAAACCTGCAACCTAGGATGCTCTACTTAGCTAGATTATCATTTAGAACATAAGACAAAGAACTTTTCATGTAAGCAAAAACTAACAGAATTCATCAGTACTAAACCTACCCTGAAAGAAATGTTGACTGGTCTTCTCTAAATAGAAAAGAATCAATAGGAAAGAAAAGAATCCCACTAGAAATGGCAAATACATGGTAAGGATTGAGCATCAGCCACTTAAGAAAACCAGTATGTATATTAAAAGACCAAGATTTGTAAAAGCAACTATAACTACAATAAATAGCTAAGGACAAAGCATGAAGACATCAAAAACATGAAATGTAGAGGAGAGGAGTAAAAAATTTATCTCTTAGAATGTGTCTGAATTTAAATGACTACTAGTTTAAGACAAGTAGATATAATAAGTCAACATCTATGAACCCCATGGTAACCACAAATCAAAAACCAAAAATAGTTACACCAAAACCATGAAGAAAGGAACACAAGCATTAAACTAAAGAAAACCATTATCAAACCACAAGAGTAGAAACAAAAAGAAGTGGACAGAGAAGTACTACAAAAATAACTGAAAAGCAAGTAATAAAATGGCAAGTACATATATATCAATGATTACTTTAAATGTCAATAATAAATGCTCCAATCAAAAGATACAGAGAGGCTTACTGCTCTAAAAAAAAGAAAGAAAGAAAAAAAAAAGAGATCCTTCAATATGCTACCTACCAGAGATTCACTTCCGGGCAAAAGACATACATAGACTGAAATTTAGAAGTTGGAAAAAGTTGTTTTTCTCACAGAAACAAAAACTCAGGTATATCAATACTCAGATCAGACAAAATAACTTTAAAACAAAGACTATAATGAAAGAAGAAAGTGGGCATAATGGAATGCTAAAGAGATTTAAAAAAGAAAAAAAATATTACACTCATTACCACATACACACCCAAGATAGGAGCATTTACATATATCAAGTAAACACTAACAGATATAAAGGGAGAAATTAATGATAATATAATAATAGTAGGGGATGTTAACATTCCACTGACAGCTATAAAAAGATAATCCAGAAAGAAAATCAGGAAGGCAACAGTAGTCTTAAATGACCTAATAGACCAGTTGGACTTAATAGATATCTGCAAGACATTAAATGGAAAAAAGGTCATAATACATATTCTTTTCAAGTGCACATGGGTCATTCTCCAGTGTAGATTACATGCTATGTCACAAAACAGGTCTCAACAAATTTAAAAGGACAGAAATTATATCAAGATTTTTTCCCTACAACAATGGTATAAAACAGGAAATTGACCACAGAAAGAAAAATGAGAAAAGAATAACACATGGAGACTGAACAACATGCTACTAAAACACCAATGGGTCAATAAAGAAATCAAAGAAAAAAATCAGAAAATACCTTGAGATAAATGAAAATACAATACTTTAAAATCTATGGGATGCAGCAAAAGCAGTTCTAAGCAGACATTCACAGCAACACAGGTGTTCCTTAAGAAATAATAAAATTTCAAATAAACAATATAACCTACCAACCAGTTAAATAAATTAGGAAAAAAAAGAGCAAAGCCCAAAGTCATTTAGAAGGAAGGAAATAATAAAGATCAGAAAGAAAGTAAATAACATAGATTTAAAAAATTCAAAAAAAATCGTGAAATCAAGAGTCTTTTTTTTAAAAAAGAAAAATAAAATTGATAAACCTTTTGCAAGGCTCACCAACAAGAAAAGACATAGGACCCAAATAAAGAAAATAAGAAATGGAAGTGGAGAAATAACAACTGATACTAGAGAAATATAAATAATCATGAGAATACTGTGAACAGTTACATGCCAACAAATTGGACAGCCTAGAAAAAAAATGGAAAATTTTCTAGAAACATAAAAATTGCCAGGACTGAATTAAGAAGAAACAAACAATTTAAACAAACCAATTGCTAGCAAGGAAACTGAGTTTTTAAATAGAAAAAAAAAAAGGTAAAACCTTCCTGTAAACAAAAGTCCGTGACTGAACATAAAACAGGGGAATTCTACTAAACATATAAAGAAAAACTAGCACTTATTCTTCTCAGAACTATTCCCAAAATATTAAAGAGGAAATCTTCCCAAAGTCATATTATGAGGTCAAAATTATCCTGATACCATAACAAAACAAACAAAAAAACAAATTACAAGCCAATATCTTTAATGAATATAGATGTAAAATTCCTCAACAAAATATTATTAAACCAAATATAACAAAATATAAACAGAATCATACATCATGATCAAGTAGGATTTATTCTAAGGATACAAAAATGGTTCATCACATATAGGTCAATCAACATGATAACTTACATTAAGGAAAGGAAGGGGAAAAAAAATCACATGATCATCTCAATAGATGCAGAAAAAGCATTCAACAAAATTAAACATCCAATCATGATAAAAACACTCATCAAAGTGGGTTTAGAGGGAACTTATCTCAACATAATAAAGATCATTTGTGGCAAACCCACAGCTAATATTATATTCAATTATAAAAAGCTTAAATCCTTTCCTCTAAATTCAGGAACAAGGCAAGGATGCCCATTCTCACCACTTCTATTTAATGAAGCATTAACATAGTATTTAATGTAGTATTTGAGTCATGGTCACAGAAATCAGGCAAGAAAAAGAAATAAAAGCCATCAAAATCAGAAGGGTAGAAGTAAAACTGTTGTTACCTGCAGATAACCTGATATTTTCTTTTATTTCTTTTATTGTTATTTCCTGAACACAATTTTTTTTTACATTGTACAACATGGGTACCCAGTTACACATACATCTATACAGCTTTTTTCTCCCATTATCATGCTCCATCATAAGTAACTAGACACAACAGAATACTACTCAGCCATGAAAAAGAACAAAGTAATGCCATCTGCAGTGACATGGATGGAACTAGAGACTCTCATACTGAGTGAATTAAGTCAGAAAGAGAAAGACAAATACCATATGACATCACTTATATCTGGTATCTAATATATAGCACAAATGAACCATTACACATAAAAGAAAATCATGGACTTGGAGAATAAACTTGTGGTTTCCTGGGGGGAAGGGGAGGGAGTGGGATGGATTGGGACCTTGGGGTTAACGGATGCAAACTATTGCTTTTGGAATGGATTAACAATGAGGGCCTGCTGTGTAGAACTGAGATAACATGATATTTTATACAGAAAACTTTTACATCTTCACCCCAAAACTAGTAGAATAAATGAATCAAAAAAATTTTAGGAGATAAGATTTATATACATATCACAATGTTGTAAATCAACTATACTTCCATAAAACTTTGAAAAAGATTAATTAATATACAGAAATCTGTTGTGTTGCTTTTATATATACTAATAATGAACTATCAGAAAAAGAAAGTTTTAAAAAATCCCATGCAAAATTCCATCAAAAATGACACTCCCTGGTGGTCAAGTGGTTAGGATTTGGTGCTTCCAGTGCTATGGCCCAGGTTTGATTCCCAGTCAGGGAAGCCTTTCTCATAAAATTCCATAAAAAAGAATTAAATACCCAGAAAAAAAATTATCTAAGAGGTGAAAGACATGTACATTGAAAACTGTAAAACACTGATGACAGAAACTTATGATACAAAGAAAAGGAAAAATATCCCATGCACTTGGGTTAGAAGAATTAATATTGTTAAAATGACCAAACTACCCAGGCATATGGAGATTTAATCAAAATACCCATGACATTTTTCATAGAACTATAATAAATAATTTAAAATTTTACATGAAACAAAAAAGACCTTAAAAAAATCTTGAGGAAAAATAATAGTGCTGGAAGAATCATGCTGCCTTACTTCAGATTACACTACAAAACTACTATAATCAAAACAGTATGGTACTGGCACAAAAACAGACACAGAATATTCTCTAACAATATAGACAATAAACTTAAAATGAGTTAAAGACCTAAATGTAAGATTAGTCCTACACAACCCCTAAAGGAATACATAAGCTGGACACTATCTGACATAAATTGTAGGAATATTTTTTGTTTTAATCTATCTCCTAAAGCAAAGGAAACAAAAGCAAAAATAAACAAAAGCTTTTGAGCCACAAAGGCAACCATCAGCAAAATGAAAAGACTGTATGGGAGAAAATATTTGCAAATGATATAACTAACAAAGGTTAATATCCAAAATATATCATCAACTCATATCACTCAATATCAAAAAGAAATAAATAAATAAACAACCTAATCATAAAATGGGCAGAAAACCTGAAGAGACATTTTTACAAATAAGAATTATAGATGGCTAATGGGCACATGAAAAGATAACAACTTCACTAATAATTAGAGAAATGCAAATTAGAACAACAATTAAATATCTCCTCACACCTCTCAGAATAGCTAACATCAAAAAGTTTACAAATAACAAATGCTGGAGAGCATGTGGAGAAAAGGTTAACACTTGTACACTGTTGGTGAAACTGGTGTAGCCACTATGGAAAACAGTATGCAGTTTCCTCAAGAAACTAAAAATAGAACCATATGATCCAGTAATTCCACTCCTGAGTATATATTTGTAAAGAAGTAAACACTAGTTTGAAAAGACATGTGCATACCATTGTTCATGGGACCACTAGTTATAATAGCTACGCAACCCAAGAACCCACCAACAGAAGAATGGATAAAGAAGTGGTGTATGTAATATACTGAGATATAAAAAAGAATGAAATTCTTGTTAAAAGTTCATTACCTCCCTTTTTTAAATTTTTTAATTTCCAATGGTGTGAAAGCAATATTTATCCAGTAAATGTCATACATTGAATGTGTAGTTTTCATCTTTTCTCTAGCTAGTGATGAGAGTATAGTGGCACAATACTCTTGTGATGCTGGACAGCAAGAAAAAGTCACAGCTTCCAGTCAATCATGCCATCATAAGGGTAACCAACTGATACACTGTTCTGTTTTCCACTTTTAGTACAGTATTCAATAAATCACATGAGCTATTTAATACTATATTATAACATAGGCTTTGTATTAAATGATTTTGCCCCCATGTAGGCTATTGGAAGGGGTGTGAGCACATTTAAGGTAGATTAGGCTAAGCTTTGATGTTCAGTAGTTCAGGTGTATTAAATGCATTTTCAATTTATAATTTTTTAAACTTACAATGGGTTTATGGGGATGGAACCCCCTATCAGAAGTTGAGAAAGATGTGTATGAGTTATTTCTACACCTCAAAAACAAAAGTTCTAAAAATGATGCCACATATTTATATTAAACTACTAATTTTATTTTCTTTCTGAGGTACTCCATATACTATATAAAGTCTTGAATACAGATAATGTTAACAAATCAGTGTAAGAATAAACCAGTTTCCTCAAGTAAATTGAAAAATTTTATTGCAATCGAGATAACCTGCCTCTAGGACTGATCCCTGTGATACTTGCTTTTTGATATTCATGTTGTATGTAATTTCCTTCTGTTGAGTGTAGTCCTGATTTATTGATCCACTTAAACAGAAAAGTTAAAGTCATCCCAAAAATAAGTCATAAGAGGCAGTGTAGTATAACTCTCATTTGTTTCTTGATCATCACTTCTGTGGGAAGCCACTACCATGTCATTTATTGCCTTATGGATAGAACTGCTTGGTAAGGAGCTTTGAACTTTTGCCAACAACCATGTGGGTGAGCTTGGAATGAAGATTCTCCAGCTTCAGGAAAAGTTTCAAGTGCCTACAGCCCCAACCAATATCTTGAGTACAAGTTCATGTGATATCCTAAAGCAGAACTACTCATCTATGCCATTTTTATTCCTTATATGTATAAACTTCATTAAATAATAATTATGACTTCATTTTTAATTTTTATTGAAATATAATTTATTTACAATGTCATTAGTTTCAGGTGTATAGCACAGTGATTTAGTTATAGACATATAGATATAGATACATAGATATAGATATATCTGGTTTTATCCAGATATATACCCAGGAGTGGGAACGTGGGTTCATGTGGTAACTGTTTTTAGTTTTTTAAGGAGCCTCCATAATGTTCTCAACAGTAGCTGTACCAATTTACATTCCCACCAACAGAGTATTTGCAAACGATGCAACCAACAAAGGGTTAATTTTCAAAATATACAAATAACTCATACAGTTCAATATCAAGAAAAATATGAAACTCAATCAAAAAGTAGGCAGAAGATCTAAAGAAGACACATAGATGGCCAAGAGGAACATGAAAGAAATATTCAACATCACTAATTATTAGAGAAATTCAAATCAAAACTACAGTTAGGGCATTCCTGTCATGGTTCAGCGGAAACAAATCTGACTAGCATCCATGAGAACGCAGTTTCAATCCCCGGCCTTGCTCAGTGGGTTAAGGATCCAGCATTGCCATGAGCTGTGGTGTGGGTCACAGACACGGCTTGGATCCCATGTTGGTGTGGCTGTGGTATAGGCTGGCAGCTGCAGCTCCAATTCAACCCCTAGCCTGGGAACCTCCATGTGCTACAGGTGCAGCCCTAAAAAGACAAAAAAAAAAAAAAGAAAGAAAGAAAGAAAAAGAAACTACAATCAGGTATCACCTCACTTTGGTCAGAATGGCCACCATCAAAAAACTATCTATAATAAATGCTGGGAGAGGTGGAGAAAAAGGAGAGGTGGAGAAAAAGGAGCCCTAAATTCTCATGTTCTCAAGTTGCTAAATGTTACATTAATTTTTTACATGGAAATTATTAATGCAGATTTTGGTACCCAATGCTGCTGAGAGAAAAAAAAAAATGTGTGGCAGTGGCTTTGAACCAAGCATTGGTCAAAAGCTAGAAAGGGAGTTCCCGTCATGGCACAGTGGTTAACGAATCCGACTAGGAACCATGAGGTTGCGGGTTCGGTCCCTGCCCTTGCTCAGTGGGTTGAGGATCCGGCGTTGCCATGAGCTGTGGTGTAGGTTGCAGACGCGGCTCGGATCTCGCGTTGCTGTGGCTCTGGCATAGGCCGGTGGCTACAGCTCCGATTCGACCCCTAGCCTGGGAACCTCCATATGCCACGGGAGCGGCCTAAGAAATAGCAGAAAAGACAAAAAAAAAAATTAAAAAAAAAAAGCTAGAAAGGTCTTAAAAAGAGGGTTTGTGAAAGATTAAAGTACCTTGGATACAGCTGTCCATAGACTTCAACATTGAACTGGGGGTAGATGATCTTGCTAAGGAGACTTTCAACCAGACAGTGTTATTAAAGTTGCCATCTGGTGTCTTCTTGCTGCTAATAGTGAAATGTGAGAGGCAATACATAAGCTAATGGAAGAACTATTAAACAAAAAGAAGCCAATGCTAGCTGGTTTTGAAAATTCTCAGTCTCCTCAGGTGGCAAACAATGCTGAAATTAAGAAATGGCTTCTGGAGCTCCCTCTGTGGTGCAACAGTACTGGCAGTGTCTTGGGAGCACTAGGACATGGATTCAATTCCCAGTGTGGCAGAGTGGGTTACAGATACAGCAGGACTCCAGCTGTAGCTTAGGGCACAACTGTGGCTCCAATCTTATCCCTTGCCCAGGAGTTCTGCATGCTGCAGGCTGGCCAAAAATGAAAAGCAAAAACAAAACCCCAAAAACCCACAAAAGGCTTCTGAGTAGAGATCAAACTCAGGGAACTCTCAGGAAATCATGGTTCAAAAATGACAGTGAGGTTGTGACTATAAAGCCCTTTGTTAAGAATTCAGAAAGATCAAAGTGGGTACTTCAGACTCCATTCACTTAAAGAAAAAGCCCACTAAATAATTTAAGCATATAACTAACAGATCTTCTCAATCAAGCAAGGTTAAAGAAACTTGATTTTAAAGATATTTCTTTTAGCAGAATCCCAGGACAGAGAAGGGCTAATATCTTAGAGATCTGAAGATGTGGTTTCCACTTAAAGTGCTGAATCCAAAGATGATAGAGGAGTAAGACGTGGCACTCCCCTTCTCCAACAAACATCAAAAAACATAACTGCATGTAGAACGATTCACACAGAACATATACCAAATGCTGGCTAACGAACTTAAACCTCCAAAAAGGGAAAGAAATCCTCCAAATGACTATACAGAACAAAAGAAAAAAAAAAAGAGGGGGCTGTGAAAAAGATAAATAACCCACATCATGGTAAGCCACCAAACCAAGGGGAGATCAGCCGAGATGGAGGGACCTCAAAGTTGCCAAGAAAAGCACAGCAGCTGGACTGAGGATGGCAAAGCAGAGTGAGAGCCATACAGATCATCTGCACCATCGCCCTGGACATCACAGCCTGAGATGCTCAGTTGGGGGCTGGGTGCTGAGACTCATGATCCAGAGGTCAGTTCAGTGGAAAGGACTAGATTGGACCATGTGGAAAGAGTCTGAGGGGCTAGGGAGTGGTGTGTCATGGGCTGGAGAGCAGAATGCCACAGCAGAGGGAACCTGGAAGGAGTCTAGGCCGCAGGAGAAGCAAGGCACCATTGTTGGGGAGGACGAGAGAAAGAGGGGAGGACCATGCCCAGAGACTCAGAGGGTGGTATACCTCTGGTGCAGGCTATGGTTGGTGAGAGGCCACTTGCTTAGGCCACAGGAGACAAGGCACCTCTTGTGCGGCCTAAGGGCAGCAGGGGGCTAAGCACAATAAGGTACCTCTTGTGCTATCTACAGGTGGCAGGGAAAAACCTCAGCAATCATTTCAGAAACCAGAGGGAGCGGTGGCCCAAACCACTAGGGGTCTGTGAACAGGCTCCATCTGTGACGCAGTAACCTCAGACATCAGAAAAAAAGAGCGCACCAACTGAGCACCACCTGTTGTTGCTCCTACTACCCTGCGAACACACCCGCTCTGCTGCGGCCACTGCCAAATGCTCTGGGTGGTGCCCACCCATGCCTGATCACTGTCATTTCCCATGACCCTGCAATTAGGAACACCCTGTACAGAACCTCCTGTTTAGGCTACATGGGATAGGTGGCAAACCAGAGAATGCAGTTATCTCTGACTCCAGAGGTAGGAATGGCCCACTACCACTAGGGGTCTGTGAACAGGCACCACTTGCAGCCCTAATCACCTCAGAAGACACCAAAGAGGAGGGCACAGTGACCAGACACCACCAATTGTTGCTCTCACTCCCTTGGGAACCCACACACCCTGCCACTGTCACTGCTAATAATTACCTTAAATGTCAATGGACTGAATGCTCCAATCAAAAGACACAGAGTGGCAGATTGGATGAAAAAGCAAAAGCCTACAATACGCTGTCTAGAAGAGACTCACCTTAGGGTAAAGGACACACATACATTGAAAGTGAGGGGATGGGAAAAGATATTTCATGCAAATGGACAAGACAGAAAAATAGGAGTTGCAATATTCACATCAGACAAAATAGATTTTAAAATTTAGGCATAAAGAAAAAGAAGGACACTATTTAACGATAAAAGGATCCATTCAAGAAGAGGATATTATAATCATCAATATATATGCACCTAATATAGGAGCACCCATATATATACAACAAATACTAACACACACAAAAGAAGAATACAACCATAGTAGAAGACTTTAACACCCCACTCATGTCAATGGACAGATCCTCTAGACAGAAACTCACTAAGGCAACAGAGATTCTAAATGACACAATAGAAAATATAAAATTCACTGATATTTTCAGGACATTACATCCAAAAAAATCAGAGTATACATTCTTCTCAAGTGCCCATGTAATTTCTCAAGGACTGACCACACAATGGGGCACAAAACCAACAAATTTAAAAGTATAGAAATTATTTCAAGTAGCTTCTCTGAACACAATGGCATGAAACCAGAAAACAACCTCAGGAAAAGAAATCAGAAAAAACTTACTACATGGAGACAAAACAACATGCTACCAAAAAAACCAATGAGAAAAATCAATGAGGTCAATGAGGAAATCAAAAAGAAAATTTAAAAAATACCTCAAGACAAATGAAAGTGGAGACACAACCATTCAAAATCTATGGGATGCTGCAAAAGCAGTGGTTAGAGGGAGAGTCATAGTGATACAGGCCTTCCTCAAAAAAAAGAAGAAAAATCTCAAATTGACAACTTAACCCACCACCTAAATGAATTAGAAAAATAAAAACAAACAAAACCTAGAACAAAGGCGGCAGAAAGAAGGAATCATAAAGATCAGAGAGGAAATCAATAAAATAGAGATTCAAAAAACAATAGAAAAAAAAAAGCAATAAAACCAAGAGGTTATTCTTTGAAAGGATAAACAAAATTGACAAACCTCTGGCCAGACTCACCACGAAGATGAGAGAAAAAAACCCAAATAAACAAAATAAAAACTGAAAAAGGAGAAATCTCAATGCATACTGCAGAAATACAAAATACCATAGAGGACACAGTGAAAAATTATATGGCAACAAATTTGACAACTTAGAAGAAATGGACAACTTTCTATAGACTTATAGCCTGCCAAAACTGAATCAAGAAGAAACAAATCAACTGAACAGACTGATCACTAGAAATGAAATTTAATATGTAATAAAAACACTTCCTACAAATAAAAGTCCAGGACCAGATGGCTTCATAGGCAAATTCTACCAAACATACAAAGAAGAACTTATACCCAATCCTTCTTAAAATTTTCCAAAAGGTTGAAAAAGAAGAAACACTCCCAAAGACATTCTATAAAACCCTAATACCAAAACCAGACAAAGAATATAGATGCAAAAATTTTCAACAAAATTTTAGCCAACCAAATCCAACAACATATAAAAAAGATCATACACCACGACCAAGTGTGACCCATCCCATGTTCACAAGGATGTTCAACATTTGCAAATCAATGTCATATACCACATTCCCCCAAAAAAAGTCAAAAACCACATGATCATCTCAATAGAAAAAGCATTTGACAAAGTCCAACAACTATTCATGATTAAAAAATCTTACCAAAGTGGGTATAGATGGAACATACCTTAACATAATAAAAGTCATTTACAACAAACCCACAGCAAATATAATACTCAATGGAGAAAAGCCAAAAGCCTTCCCACTAAAATCTGGAACAAGACAATATTGACCAGTCTGACCACTTTTGTTCAGCATAGCATTAGAACTGCTAGCCACAGCAATCAGAAAAACAAAAGAAATAAAATTTATCCAAATTGGAAGAGAAGAGATAAAACTGTCACTATATGCAGATAACGTGGTACTATATATAGAAAAGCCTAAGGACTCCACACAAAAACCTTTCAAAGTACTGATTAACAAATTCAGCAAAGTAGCAGAAGATTAACATTCAGATATTGGTTGCCTTTCTGTAAACTAACAATGAAATATGCAACAAGGAATAGAAAAATAAAATACCTTTTAAAATCTTACCCCAAAAAAATAAAAACCTAGGAATAAACCTGACCAAGGAGGTGAAAGACATATATGCTGAGAACTATAAACCATTAATCAAGGAAATTAAAGAGGATTCAAAGAAATCAAAAGATATTCCATGCTCCTGGGTTGGAAAAATTAATATCATAAAAATGGCCATACTATACAAAGCAATCTACAGATTCAATCCAATCCCTATCAAATTACCTGTGACATTTTTCACAGAACTAAAACAATCCAAAAATTTATACAGAACCACAAAAGACCAGAATTGCTGAAGCAATCCTGAGCTACAAAAACCAAGCAGGAGGCATCTCTCTCCCAGACTTCAGGAACTATTATAAAGCCACAGTAATCAAGACAGTGTGGTATTGGTACCAAAAGAGATATACAGACCAGTGTAACAGAATAGAGAACCCAGAAATAAACCCACACACCTATGGTCAATTAATCTTTGAAAAAGGAGGCAAGAACATAAAATGGGAAAAAGACAGTCTTTTCAGCAAGTATTATTGGGAAACCTGGACAGCTGCATGCAAATCAATGAAACTAGAACACACCCTCACACCATGCACCAAAATAAAATCAAAATGGCTTAAAAACTTAAATGTAAGTCAAGACACCATCAAACTCCTAGAAGGGAACATTATCAAAACATTCTCTGACACCAACCTTATAAATGTTTTCTTAGGCCAGACTCCCAAGGCAACAGAAATAAAAACAAAAATAAACCAATGGGACCTAATCAAACTGACAAGCTTTTGCGCAGCTAAGGAAACCATAAATAAAGACAAAAAGACAACCTATGGAATGGGAGAAAATAGTTTCAAATGATGCAACTGACAAGGGCTTAATCGCTAAAATATACAAACAACTTATACAACTCAATAGCAAAAAAACCAACAACCCAATTGAAAAATGGGCAGAAGACCTGAATAGATATTTCTCCAAAAAAAGATATACAGATGGCCAACAGGCATGTGAAAAAATGTTCAACATCACTGATTATAAGAGAAATGCAAATCAAAACTACTATGAGGTGCCACCTCACACCTGTCAGAATGGCCATCATTAACAAGTCCACAAATAGCAAATGCTGGAGAAGATGTAGAGAAAAGCAAAACCTCCTACACTGTTGGTGGGAATGTAAATTGGTACAACCACCATGGAAAACAGTATGGAGGTACCTCAGAAACTAAATACAGAACTACCATATGACCTAGCAATCCCACTCTTTGGCATATATCTGGACAAAAATTTCCTTGAAAAAGATACATGTACTTGTATTTCACTGCAGCACTATTCACAATAGCCAAGACATGGAAACAACCTAAACGTCCATTGACAGATGAATGGATTTAGAAGATGTAGTATATATACACAATGGAATGCTTCTCAGCCATAAAAAAGAACAAAATAAGGCCATTGCCAGCAACATGGATGGAACTAGAAACTCTTAAACTAAGTGAAATGAGTCAAAGAGAAAGACAAATACCATATGATATCCCTTATACCTGGTATCTAATATATGGCAGAAATGAACTTTTCCACAGAAAAGAAATCCATGGACTTGGAGAACAGACTTGTGGTTGTCAAGGCGGAGGGGGAGGGAGTGAAATGGATTGGTAGTCTGGGGTTAATAGATGCAAACTACCGCATTTGGAGTGATAAATTATGAGATCCTGCTGTATAACACAGAGAACTATATCTAGTCACTTATGATAGAGGACAATGTGAGAAAAAGAATGTATGTATATGTGTGACTGGGTCACTTTGCTGTACAGTATTCATTGACAGAACACTGTAAACCAACTATAATGGAAAAAATAAAAATCATTAAATGAATTCATACATACATACATACATACATACATACATAAATGCTGGATCCAAATAAGATTTCACAGGAAACCCATAAGCTTTTTAAAAGAACTGTAACAACAGAAAACCTGCCAGTTCGGACTCTTAGGAACAAAGACAGTATTAATTGAGAAAAGGCTGTTGGGCTCCCCAAACTGCACACGCGTAAAGGAAGATAAGAAATTGTTCAGCTGCAAGTGAAAAAAGGTTGGAAAAAAAAAAGGATGACTCATGTTGGTGGTGAAAGAGCCAATATCTCAAAATTAAGAATGATGGAGAGCAAGTCCAAGGAAAGAGTAAATGAGCATGAGAGAATTGCTTTGGTCCATAAATTCTTATGTACAGCTTTCCCTCTCCATTCTTCTATGAATGGGAGTGCTCATGGCAGTGATTCTATACCTTAGGTTGGGGATGTACAGGGCAGCAAACTTTCTTCTTCAGTTCACAATAGGAGACTTATTCTCATTTGGCTCTAATCTAGATGACAAGACCCTGAACTCTGAGCTGATGTGAGATCATATGGTATTTGTCTTTCTCTTTATGACTCACTTTACTTAGTATGGAGACTTTGGGAAAGTGTAACAATATTTTCCCTATGTCAGGGATGTGAGTCATTGGGGGCCAGAGGGAAGATTGTGGTAGGCTGCAGCTAAGGTGGCCCCTAATAATCCCTGCCTCCTCCAGTCAAGTGTAGACTGATTTAACTATTGATTTGTAAGGAATATAATGTGAAGGTAACAGTGTGTGACTCAGAAACTAGGTCATAAAAGAAAGTATGGTGTGACTCTCAAATCTTTGAGAGAGAAGTTAGGTTCCATGTTATAATCAGCCCTAAGGAGAGGACCACATGATAAGAAACTGAGACCACCTGCCAACAGCCACAAGTGAGCTTGGAAGCAGATCTTCCAGCACTGGATAAAGCTTCAGATGACTTTTGTTCAAGCCAACATATTGAATGTAACCTCATGGGAGATCCTGGGCCCAAACCACCTGTCTTAGCTATTCCTAAATCCTTGACCATTAGAAAAACTCTCTGAGATGAAAAGCAAACAAACAGTTGTTGCTTTGATGTGCTAAGATTTGGGAGAAATTACTATATAGTAATAGATAACTAATACAATATAAAACTGAATGGAGCAAATTTGAGCAAAGATATTTAGTAGAATTAAATTTTGTATCCAACACAATGCCCATTTACCTTGAGAACTACTGTATGTGGCTAGTCAAATGAAAGCTAGAATTTGGAGACAGAAATTAGCTCTTTCAGTCATGGGCATTAGTTCATAACATAGCAAATATTTTCATCCAATGAATTTTCTGTACTATATTTGGAGTGAAATGAATTGTTTATTCATTCTTGGCCATTTTTTGCCAATAACTGTATTCCAATAAATAAGTTTCTAAAACAATGGCTAACACAAGTTTAAAAATTATAGTTAAAAAACCATAAAATGGTCAGGGAATCATGACAGAGATAGGAAGGAAATTAAGGAGAATGAGGATCTTTTGATAACAGTATAGATCTGCAGCCCAAAGAAGAAATTAATACAATGAAAGAGACACCCCCCAGTGCAAAATAAAGCATACTATATTAATAAGTTATTACATAATTCCAAGTGAGAAACTCAAATTCTGATCCCCAATTTAGTTCAATCTCAGGGGTCCACAAAATTGTGCCAGAATCTCACCTAGACAGAAACTCATAAAATTCCATGTACTTTCTCCTTTCAATCAAGATAGCAACAGAGAGGAAATATTCTATTTCATAGCATTTCAACATTCCTGCTTATGGTCCTGGTCATATTCCAGGAATAGAAAGATGAAAGAAAAGTATTAACCACAGTTTTTGAACCTTACTATTTGAGCTTTGGTTCTAGTTCTTAACAGAGTGTCAAAAGAATTTCATCCTTGCATCCTGTTTCTTGTTCTTCTTAGTGTGTCATAAACATGAGCAACAGTTCCAAAGATTCTTAACAGCAAAGGTAATTATAAAGATATATTCAAAGATATTTTATTAGTAGTATGTGAATTTCAATATAAAAGGTTTTAACTACATTTTTTCAAAAAGAGTTAGAAAAAAATAAGGTGAACTGAACAAAATATTGGCTTTTCCTTACTGGCATAATTTTATGTAATATGTTTTTCATGTACATAGTAATCAAGTAGGGTCATACAACTGGAGTTTTTTAGTGATGGCTTTTTTTTTTTTTTTTGAAGTCTCAGAGACCTAATGATACATCCTCTCAAGCAACTGGTATCTGAAAAACACTAGTGGAAGGTAACTATTCTATCCCATATAGTTGCGTCCTTGATGTTACAACTTTGTTGGGGACCACGCATGGGGAAAACATACATTTGTTTCATGGATCCAGTCAAGCTAAGAACTTGAATAAGGCTGAATGAATCCTTGCATTTTACAGAACCATACAAAACCACAGATTTACAGAAGTTTGGTCATCCGCATGGATTTTCCTTGAAAAAGAATTCTGTTTTCAGTTGTAGCAAACCCAGTGTGCATGTATTCATTAAATCAATGCAGATATTGTATCATAAAACCAACTGGAAAGAAGTCAGCTGTCTGGCTGAGGCATATAGGTAAATTTGAATTTGGTGTCTCAAAGCAACCAGTATGGTTGATTTCCAACTGAAATTCATTAATAACCAAGATGTTAATAACAATAGTAAGTTCCATGGCCTCAAGTGCAAATATTTTTTATTCAATCCAAAGTCACAGTGCAGACTCAATATTGAGTTCACACTAGGAGTCCTTCAACACAGAAACAAATTTCATTGAAATAAATCTCAGCTCTAGAGGAGAATCCATGCCTTGTTAGGTAAAAAAATCCTATTAATTGGAAAGAAATATTGAAGCTAAGGGCTTAAAAATGGATAGAATGTGGCAAGAATACCCTTCCTCATCTCCCTTCCCTATTCCCAACATTGCCAAACAGAGCTAATGATTTTCTTTTTTCTTTTTCCTCATATTATCTTCCATCATGTTCTATCACAGGAGACTAGATTTGGTTCCCAGAACTATACAGTAGGACCTCATTGCTTATCCATTCTAAATATAATACTTTGCATTTACTAACCCCAAACTCCCAGTCATCCCACTTTCTCCCCACCCCTTGGCAAATATAAGTCTGCTCTCCATGTCTGTGAGTCTGTTTCTGCTTTGTAGATAGGTTCATTTGTGCCACATTTTAGATTCCACATGTAAGTAATATCATGTGGTATTTGTCTTTTTCTTTTTGGCTTATTTCACTTAGTATGAGACTTTCTAATTGCTGCAAATGACATTATTTTGCTCTTTTTATGACTGAGTAGTATTACATTGTGTTTATGTATCTCATTTTCTCAGTCCATTCATCTATTGATGGACATTTAGTTGTTTCATGTCTTGGCTATTATGAATAATGCTTCTAAGAATACAGGGATGCGTGTATCTTTTTTAAATTTCATTTTTGTCCAGATATATGCTCAGGAGTGGGATTGCTGGATCATATGGTAGTTCCATACTTACTCTTCTGAAGAACTTCTACACTGTTTTCCATAGCAGTTATACCAATTTACATTCCCACCAACAGTGTAGGAGGGTTGCCTTTGCTCTACACCCTCTCCAGCATTTGTTATTTGTTGACTTGTTAATGATAGCCATTCTGACCAGTGTGAGGCAGACCTCGTTGTAGTTTTGATTTGCATTTCTCTAATAATTAGTGGTGTTGGGCATTTTTTTTCATGTGCCTGCTGCCATCTGTATGTCTTTTTTTTTTTTGGATAAATGTCTATTTAGGTCTTCTACCCATTTTTTTCATGGGGTTGTTCATTTGCTGTTGATTTTCTTTGCCAACATAAAATTAAAAGTTGTATAGACTTCCCAGATTGCTAGTTTCCACAGACAGGTAGAAAGTGAAAAAATGTATCAAAATTATCTGGGGAGGTTTTTTTCAAACTATCAGATGCCCTGAACATCCTTCTCCACATATTTGTCCCCAACAGAGATTCCAATATTTTGCCATGCACAGAGAGGCAGATATCTGCAGAAAAACCTAACACATTATTGTCAGGGAGGAGAAGGGTTTACCTCAGATATTTATTTATTTATTTATTTATTTTTTGTTTTGTTTTTTTGTCTTTTTGCTATTTCTTGGGCCGCTCCCTAGGCATATGGAGGTTCCCAGGCTAGGGGTCGAATCGGAGCTGTAGCCACCAGCCTACGCCAGAGCCACAGCAACGTGAGATCCGAGCCGCGTCTGCAACCTACACCACATCTCACGGCAACGCCGGATCGTTAACCCACTGAGCAAGGGCAGGGACCGAACCCGCAAACTCATGGTTCCTAGTCGGATTCGTTAACCACTGCACCACCACGGGAACTCCTACCTGAGATATTTAAACATGTCATTCCCACACACATCTTCCATTCTCACTCTCACTCAGATTAATACCACAGTTTGGAAAATGCTCAGCTTAAACTGTTACGTGGTCTTTTTGGAATAAACATTTTTTTAAAACAAAAACTTTGTTCTTCACACAAAATATGGTAGTGTCAAAGCAGTATTCTTTTATTTAGAAATGAACACCTATAGTACTTCAGATTTAGAAACAGTCATCTAAATAGTGTCTAGATTGAAAAGTGTGTTTTAATAACTAGATATATATACACAGATAGAGATAGGTAATATGTTGTTTTTTCTGAAGCATAAATATATTAAAATTCAATAATTACATCTGTACCGAGTATATACAATATCTCACATATTGTACAATATCTCACATAAATGTACCGAATATGTACAATGTCTCACATAAATGGTCTATCTTTCACTGGCACTGGCATCAGAATTTGGCAGAGGGAAGTAAGGGTCATTGTTGTACAGAAATGAGAACAGTGAGGGAGAAAGAGAAAAAGAGATATTCAAAAGAGAAATAGCATTTAAAAATGAAATACATTTAAAATCAATAAAAATGTAATTTTGTCTTTAGTAATCAGTATTAGTGCAGGTCTTGGTAAAATAAGATCTGAGCAGATTAGTTATTTAAACAGACTGTATAAACAATTTGTAGTGGATTCACAGGAGGCTTGCTGGTAAGGACAGAAAGGAAGATTGTTTGTGATTAACTTAAAGCAAGGACAAAGCAAGGCCTCTATTAAATACATACTATAATCTGAACAACATTTCTATCAACTAGAAAAGGCTAGCCTACCAACTGGCCCTGGCTGGGGAGCTGAGACTCAGAGAGGGCTAGACCACTGGCCAAGTAGAAGAAAAAAAAATTAAACTTAAAAAAAAAGTACTTTACAAGAATGGCTCCGTTTTTTGAAGGAGGAGTGGAAATGAATTAGAATTCTCTAAATATTGAGATTCAATTGCCATAATATGCTTAGGGGTATTATTGTGGAATTGAGTGCATGGAGGCAGATGAAGGATTTGACCCAACGCCCTTATCCTGCAGTCCTCCAACTCCAATCTAATGAACACATACTCATAATTATTTCTCAAATAGTTTTTATCTAATTGTGAAGTGGATAATTTATACCACTTGCATAAAAATGCATTAAGTTTCATTAAAATATTCAGCATTAGTAGAAGTTTGAGCAGAATATATTTCTTACAGTTTCACAAAGTCATACATATTTATAATATTAAAACCCTTCAGTTGCTTTAATAATAGAATCTCTATCCCATAGATCTGAATACTAATTTTAATACACTCCTGTAGAAGAAAGCTATATGCACAAGAAAATGCATTTGCATTTTGTACTTTCTTGTTTTTATGCTTATTTCTTTTTTTATTACACTTTCTTTTAATTATACTTTGTTTTTTTATGAAACACTTTTTTTCCCTTTTTAAAATTTTACTGTATTTTTCTTATTTGTAAGTTAAAAATACAAGAGCTTAGAAGGTATTTACCACATTCTTTTTTTTTTTTTTTATTTTCCCACTGTACAGCAAGGGGGTCAGGTTATCCTTACATGTATACATTACAATTACATTTTCCCCCCAGCCTTTCTTCTGTTGCAACATGAGTATCTAGACAAAGTTCTCAATGCTATTCAGCAGGATCTCCTTGTAAATCTACTCTAAGTTGTGTCTGATAAGCCCAAGCTCCCGATCCCTCCCACTCCCTCCCCCTCCCATCAGGCAGCCACAAATTCTATTAAAGAAGTCAGGGATGGATTTCATCTTACCCTTCCAGCAGTATGCTCTGCATTATTTTGACTGGTTTTGTTTCAGTTCAAGGCTTTGCCTAATGAGTCATTCATATTTGAGATTATAAGCATTTAGGACAAGGAATCATGTATGGTGGTGCAGTACTAGTCTCTTGCGGCAACTTTGAAAAGGGAAGTAGCAAAAACCAAACTGGGAGAGACTGTCTCCAGGGTAGGCTGCCTTCCACAATTCAGTCAACTCAGAGGGTTTTATGAAGTGATAAATTAAATACTCATAACATATTGACTCTGTAATCAAAGGGAGCCGTGATCTATCATCTATCCATCTAAATCCACAACTACAATAGCTGATGCACAGGATCTCAAAAATGGACAAGAATACACTCCTAAGAGCTCCCATCAGCCCAGGAAATAAGAGCCTACTTTACTGAGAGAGGAAATATGAGCCAGGACACAGGAGCTGTAGTTTTTCCTTCCTCAAAGTGCTGTGAAATCTCTAACTCTTCCAGTTCACGTCATTATACTCCCAGTAAGAATGTACTGTGAGATTAAAAATATGCCTCTAAAACAATCCATTAACTAATACTGAGATCCTGTTATTCTGATCTCCAAGGAATCCAGACACCCAGAAACTTTAAACTATGAATCTTCTTCGGTGGCCTCGGGAAGTTGGAGTGTATTGGTTCTTCTGTCAGATGGATGTCTGACATAAGAGACATCAACCTAGGAGGTTTCAGTTCATGAACCCCATATAGTTACTCTTTTTTTTCCCTTTCTTTAGAGTATAGTTGATTTATAGTGTTGTGTTGATCTCTGCTATACAGCATAGTGACACAGTCATACATATATACACGTTTTCTTAAGCCAGCTTAATGTTAAGCCATTATTAAGTCAGTCAGTGATCTAAATTTTAAAACTAAGCAGGCTTGGAGATTTTGCTCAAAATTTGAATTTGTATTTCCTTGTTAAATTTAGAGTGTGGGCTGTCATGTTGCAACTGACACAGTGAGGTCTGGTGAAACTGACAATGGCCTGGGAATCCAGGGCTAAGTTTGCCCTTCCGTAGCTGCACATAAATTGTTAGACCTAATAACAAACACTCTGAGTTCCTGATTTTGGTTTTTTTTTGGGGGGGAGGGTTGGTTTATTTTTTAATGTAAAATGTGGATAATAATTGTCATCATATGTTAGGATAAGTTATTTTTTTCAAGCTTCAATATTACTGAGACCCCAAGACTCCTAATCTTTCAAAGTGAGATGCTAAATCATCTAGTTGGGACTTAAAGCAGTAGGGACAACTCCATTGTGCAATCCATCTGCCCTTATGCAGTCTTCGCCATCGCTTTAGGGTATAAAAAGATTAAAGTTGGCCACCACAGAGGGAGAAGGAGATTGGAGAGAGAGTTTCCTTAGGGGCAGTTGTTAAAGAGGGGATTTCCTCCACTCCCATGGTGAGTAAGGTGGGATACTTTAGTTTTACCTCCAGGTTAGTGAGAAGGGCTTCAAGGAGACCACATAGTGAGTGTGCTATATGTGCCTACAATTTGGGAGATATTATGGATTGGTATCTGCCTCCTGCCTGATGAATCAAAAGTGCAAAGGACTGTAGTTAGAGATACTCAGGCAGCTAAATGAAACAAGGCTGATAGTCAAAATCAATTGGTTACTAGCCTCTTTAAAACACAGCTAAAAAGGTCATCTACAGGGGAAAATAGACTTCAGCAAAAAAAAAAAAAAGTCAGGATGTATACTGTACTTCTAGATGCAAAAAAGGAATGATAAACAATCAGCTGGAGTGGAAATACTTACCTCCTTCATATGATCTAAAGGTGGTAATTTTCCAAGTTAAAGGGACTCTGAAACATTCCTGAAAGTGTCCTATGATAGAAAGCATAGGCTTTAAGTATCTGCTGTGATGAGAGGAAATCAACATCAGATGGGTACCTGGCCAGGAATGTAAGCCTTTTCCTGTTTCCTCACCTCCCTTTCTTCTTCAACAATGGAAATATCCTAACTGGTTGACTGAATAAGTTCTAGACTAGAAATTAGTAAATATACAAGCCTTTTTCTTCTTTCCCAGGACTGGTAACCATGCTTTAATGTGAGAAGTTTGAAATTTTGATTACAACACTAAACTTGATATAAATGAGACGATTTTATGACTGAGAGTAATTACTTCTTAAAAATGTATGAGTAACAAGAAAATCTGTAGGGCCTGATCTAAGTTTCATCCAGAGGCTGGAAAAGCACCAGCCCTTCGAAGTGTGTCTGAATGGCCTGTGTGGGGAAATAGTAAACTTTTCTGATTATCATAGCATTTCTTCTTTTGATTTGTAAGGACAAAAACAAATGAATATTAAAAGGATAATGAGGAGTTCCCATTGTGGCTCAGTAGTAATGAACTCGACTAGTATCCATGAGAATAAGTATTCAATCCCTGGCCTCACTCAGTGGATTGGGTATCCAGCATTGCCATGATATGTGCTGTGGGTTGCAAATGCAGCATGGATCCTGCATTTCTATGACTGTGGCATAAGCCAGCAGCTGCAGCTCTGATGGGAACTTTCATATGCTGCAGGTGTGGCCCTAAAAAGAAAAAAAAAAAGATAGTAAGATAGTGAATGTACAAGCAGCATTGCACTATAACACTATAAAGTGCAGGTAAGAAACAAGGTGTTGAAGAAGGAAGGCTGTTTATTACCGTTGATACCCCATTTATCATGGGCCATTTTGGTAATACTTTTGTATGAATTCTTTGATATATAGAGTCCAAAGGAGATAATGTCTAATATACACAAGGAATTTTTACTAACATATAGACCAGACTTCTTCACCCCAGGCCTGTGCAGGCCTTTTGTTTGAATGGTGTTTGTAATTGGGTTAGAGAAGATGAAGGTCTGCTTCTCCAGTGGCTTACTAAGGGTGGGGGTGGTCTGTTCTGGTGGGGAGATATTTTATCCCTCCTATTGTTTAGAATTGTGGATATCTAGTGAATAGAAGGTACACTTATTTTTTAAGTCAGATCTACTGTTTTTAATTTTTCAACAAACAGTGCACTCTCTCATTTCCGACACTTGGATAGATTGTTCTCATTGCTTCTCCTTTCTCTGCCTTAGTCTGCCACTGCATCAGACCATTGATTTCCTCCACCTTTCTAGTCCAAAATATAAAATATTTCTAGAGACATCAACATGGGTGTGCAGACAATATATGTCTAATCTCTGCTAACCCAGGATGTGTTAGAACTGATTCCAGCAAGTCTCCCCTTGGTCCCCCACTGCTTCATGCATATCCCCACACTGCCAATGCAATCTGCATTGGTGAGATGGTCGTCCCCAGTGGAGAACAATTATTCTCAGCCAAAAGCATACAGTAGCCCCAAACAAGGACTCAGGTTGCTTTTGTCAGTGGCAGAAACCTTCCCTAGAAAATACGCAAGCTCAATTTCTCTGCAGACATTGGGCCTGTGGTAAAGGAAACTGTACAGAGACTTCTTTCCTATAAACTTCTCACATCCAGATGCAAATTTAGAAATGTCTGGCAGCTCACAAAGTGGCCACATCTATTTGCGTCTGGGAGAGGCCATTGACTTTAATCATTCTGAAAATGGGGTTGGGGGGCAGTCTGAGTGGCAGAAAGACCATGAACTGTGTGGACGTGAACATCTAAGTGTGAATTCAGGTATCGCCATCTCCTAGCAGAATGAAATTTTATTAGTTAGTTCACTTATCAGTTTCCTTGCCTTTGGGATGAATGCCTCTCTGAGGTTGTAATGATCATGATGATGGGCACAGCACAGGCACTAAGAAATGCTTTCTCTTCCCCTTTTTTTGTAGAGTGTATAATAAACTGGATAGAATAAAAAAGCATGACATTTTCAGGCAACACTTTATGAAGGAAAAGAACTTATATGTGTAAATAGTTTCTCATGGTCAAGTGGAAAATGCATACACTTTGAAATTATGATTTGGCTTTCTATCACCCTGAGTAAATTAATCTATTGTGGTATTCTTTTCTTCATCTGTGAAACAAGAAAAATGCATTTTTTTCCAAAAAATTAAACGATCTGTGTAAAAGTATCTAACAGGGATTTGCAGGGAGAAATTCCACAATGCAAACATTCTTGCTCTTGTACCTTTTTTTATGCTGAACAAGGAAGTTGGAAACAGGATAATCACTGAAGCACAATACTGTTTAAAAAATATTTTTGGTAATAAGATTATCAGTTGGCCTGCAGATTCACCTTAATTCTTCTTGGTATACTATTAATCAAAAAGTAAAACCTAGAGGGGAAAAAAGATCAAAAGAGGATATGTCTATAGGGAAAATGATAATCCAGAGAGATAAAGCCCTGTACTGAGACACACAGTATCAAAGCTATTTTTAATTGGTTCTCCAAAAAAAATAAAAGACTGAATCAGAATTATAAATTGCTTATATAGTGAAATCATTACCCAATAAATATGCTGATAATGCCTTAAAATATTCCTCTGCTATAATGCTGAGTCATTGTCAAACTACTCAGGGTTAGGGTTGAAGGTGGGTCAGGAGTTTGTGGATAGTCTCACAACTGGGCATTTTTCAAGCAGTGACCAAGCTGGTCTAGTCCACACTAAGCCCATAAAATAGAATTGTTATTATCATGGGAATCTGCCATATAGAGTAAAGAAGAAAAGAAAATGTTATCTTTGGCTAGACTGGTCAATAAGTAGGCTCAATTCATGTAGAAAGCCCATAGATCTACATCAAATATGCTTTACAACGGAATTAGAGCCATTGTGATTTATTCCAAGCCACCAAACCTCGGTCCAATTTGGCTAACTCCAATAAACACTTATAAAATAGTCTTCCTTAGAAAAGAAAAATAATGAAAGGCTTTCAAAAAGCATACACAAGGAAATCTTTTTGACTGTATTTAACACGTTAATCTAGTTCTGTTAAGGAGAGTCCTTACAAGGTTACTTCTCAGGTATGTGTTCAAAAGCTGACAAGATTTGAGTTTGTTTCTCATGATTTTTCTCCAATTGAGATATATTTTTTAAGAAGAAAAATCTTGAAAACATGCAAAAGCTAAGGTTCAATTTCTAAGGGTTGAATTGGAGCTGTTCCATTGCTATGTCTTAGCCACAGTAACACCAGATCTGAGCTACATCTGCAACGTACCACAAAACTTTTTATGGGATTTTAGGGCATTGCAGCAATGCTGGATCCTTACCCCAGGGATCAAACCTGCATCCTCAGCAACACTATGCAGGGTTCTTAACCCTCTAAGCCACAACAGGAACTCCAGGCTCACCTTTCTTATATATTCTTTTTAATATAGATAATGATTTTTTTCCATTATAGCTAGTTTACAGTGTTCTGTCAATTTTCTACTATACAGCATGGTGACAGTTACTTTATACGTAATCTTCCTAGGATGGATTGAGAAGTATGAACTTCCCAATTTTTACAGTACAGATTTATTCAAATTTCAGCAGCCTCAGAGTGTGAAATAGAAGAAACCAAATATTTGGTTATTTATTTACATTTAAACCACATGTTTTAAATCCTTTAAGTCTCTGTACTGTGTGACATAAAAAATTTATTAAAGAAAAAAATTATATACCCTCAATTTGTATTTTACAAGTAGATTCTGATATCTAGAGAGGAATTTTTAGCTAAGAACAATTTCAATATATTGTGCACTGTGGAAGATAATATTAATTAATTGATATGCAAATATAAAGCTAGAGAAACTGAGGAAGTTAAACTGTCCCGAATAGGAAATGGTGACATCTACAAAAACTTAGAATGGGATAGCTGATATCAATAAGATGGAGGCTGAATGTAATCAGCTGGGGGAGATTGAAAAGAAACAAACAAACAAATACAGTGGCTTCTAAGTAAGAGGAAAGACCATTAAAATGATGTGGTTGTATAGCACTGGGAACTATATCCAGTCACTTATGATGGAGCATGATGTGAGAAAAAGAATGTATATATGTATGTGTGACTGGGTCCCTTTGCTGTACAGTAGAAAATTGACTGAATACTGTAAGCCAGCTATAATGGAAAAAATAAAAGTCATTAAAAAATAAAATAAAATGAAAAATAAAATAAAATGATGTTGATCCATTCCAAAAGCAATAGTTTGCATCTATTAACCCCAAGCTCCCAATCCATCCCACTCCCTCCCCCTCCCCCTTGGTAACCCCAAGTCTATTCTCCAAATTCATGATTTTCTTTTTGGTGGAAAGGTTCATTTGTGCCATATATTAGATTCCAGATATACGTGATATCATATAGTATTTGTCTTTCTCTTTCTGACTTACCCCACTCAGTATGAGAGTCTCTAGCTTTTATTGGGGAAATAAGAAAAAAAAATGTTGATAATTAAAAAAAAATGAGGTCGGATGGCAATTTTCCAAGGTTAGGAAGGTGAAATATTTTAAGTTGAAGAATATTACCTCTATTCTCTTTCCCCTCTATGAAATGTTTAGTAAAGTACCTATTTTTCTCTACTGTCTAAACAGAGTATATTTTCTTTGAGGTTCTGAGCTTAACTACAACATTGAGGCAGAGCTCTAATGGCAGAGCCATATTTATTCAAATATTACACAGATAATTATTTGAAAAGAATATTCAATTCTGACAAAAATCAAGAATGATACTTAAAAAGAAAAGTCAAAAAGAATCTCAGTGATTTGAATTGGAATTCTAACATACCAGGTGGAATTTCAATAAAATAGTTGGATAGTATCTCTATTTCATTATATATTTAATTCACATATATTTATGCAACATACATATGGGACATCTGCTATATACTAATCATTAGTGGTCAAAGGGTATATAGTTGAAGTAGAAATAGATTTTGAATCTGCCAACACTATCTCCTAAGAAGTACACTGTTAATAAATTTCAAAATATCTCTCAAAACCAATCTCCCTATGACAGGTAACCTCACTGTTTTCCAAGAGAAATCACCAAAACTTTCCTCTCCCTCACTATTAATTTTCAAAATTCCAAAATTCTTCCCCAACACCAACCACATGGTTGTTTTTCTCTGACTCGCAACTCTCTTGTAAAAAACTTCTGAGAACAAAAGGAAATGTTCAAGAATTACTGATACTTGACATGGAAATGCAGGCTCTGTAGGAATTGCTGGGCAGAGAAAAAGGGGGGAATGTTCATGCCAGAGGGAGCATCAGGTACAAAGAGTCTGAGTGCTGATGAACAGGGCCTGTTGGGGATGTAGCTGAAGTCTACTAGGTGTGGTTGGAGATGAAGTTAAAACAATAGATTGAGGTAATGCTTAATTGCTTTGTATGGCAAACTAAAATTAAAAATGACACTATATATATTTATATTTTGTTTTCCCTAACATGCTGATAATTTCCTATAGCTATTTTAAAATATAAAGTAAAAACAGATTTATTCTATATACAAAGTGTGTATAATATATTAAAAAAAATGGCTTATTAGATGCTAATAGTCTTGAGCCATCCTACTGGTGTTTTCTAAGAAAATTTTGTATCATCCAAGTAGGTTTTACTTCTAAGGTCAAAGACAATATCTCATTTCCTATTATTTAAAACTGAAGTAGAACATAGCTCATATTTTTAAATTAATAATTTAAAAATAAAATAATAATAAAAATTATTATTCTGGTTCTAGGTCAGTTAGTATTCTGGGGCAGTTCATTCTCCAATCATGAGATCTGAGAGTTGTTTGGAGACAATTACTAAGTGACAATTGCTTGGAAAGAGACTATTAGTTTTTGCAACCAGCCATTTGGTTAGGGGGCAGAGATGAAGCCACTATTTGTTTCAGTGGGTTGTGCACGTGTGTGTGTATATGTATTGCGTGTGAGTGTGCATGTGTATGTGTGTGCATGTATACTTTGTATGGCACACAAGTAGTGAGTAATAACTAATTAAATTTCTTGTTTCAAAAAATGCAGTCCTTTCCAATTTCTGTCCTCTTAACCTGGCAAGGCTATCAAACACATTGTTCTTATTTTCATATTTTTTAACCTGGAACCAGCTTAGAATCAGTAAATGCCCTCAAGGGAAAAGTGATCTCAAAAGAGAGGTGTATCTCTCTCTGACTTTTGTCTTCTATATGTCTCTTCATTCCTTGGTTAGCTCTCAAATGCCTTCAAACCAAGTTGTAAAATATATTTTATCCAGCTTTTCCAGGAGGATTCATCTGAAATACCAGAAGGAAACACTCTAGGGTTTGTTTTAGGGTCAAGATAATTTTTCTGCCTTTACATTGGATTTCCTTCCCTGTAACTGTTCTTTCAGAAAAATCCTAAAGGCTTGGATTTACTAAACTAAATGTCCTTTCCAGCAGCATTTTTACATTTGCAGTATGCTTTTTTTTTCTTTTTCTTTTCTTTCTCCCTCCCTCCCTTCCCTCCTTTCATTTTAATTCTTGGCCACAGTGTGCGGTAGCTTGATGTATGATCTCAGTTCCCATGTGGCAGTGGAATGAAAGTACTGATTCCTAACCACTACACCACCAGGGTACTCATATACAGCATGCTTTTTATCTGTTTACCATCCTTAGTTTTGTATCTAGTGTTTTACCATAATTGACAAAAGGAGTAAAGGTTCCCACTTTGTTATTCATATGATTTACACAGTGCTTATGCTGAGAGGATTCTAAAAATGCCCAATTTAAGAATACATCAGTTTATTCAAAGACTCCCAGCTGGAAGAGGAGATCCCCATAGTAGGAGGGATGTTCCTGAGTTGGACACAAAGAAACCACTGCCTACAAGTTCTGTTTTCTCTGGATGGGTTAGCTCCTTGGGCACAAATGGCTCCTCAGATCGCAGCTTTCCTCATACTAGGTGAACTTCCCTAGCTGGACACACAGAAACAGACTGACAGCCATTAGTGATTCACATAATCTGGTTACTTTTTACCTACATGAGCCTTTATCCAGTTATGATCTAAATATATTTTTGATTAATGATTAATCTGATTTTAATAATTTACAGAGAATTCCAAACTATAACCATAGAACTTTAACACTGCAATATGGGACAGTTATTTTATCTCATGAAAGCTTTCTTCTAATTAAAAACTTCAGTGAATGCCTTCCAAGATGTATTTACCATCAGTGACTATTCAATAAAGAAAGCAGTATTCTACTATCTAGAGGGACTGTATACCATTGCCACTACCACTAAAATCTTAAATAACATCCATCGACACTCTCTTCTGTAAATATCAATGAGAACCCATAAGAATGACAGTGTCGAAAAGATGAATATGAAAGAAAGAGTTAAGGTTACTCAGTCTGGGGCCAAAAAGCCAAGTATCCCATATGGAATAGGACCTAGCAAGCCAGAGTATAGTAAAGCAGACTGGATACAGCAGAGAAAGTAAAAGTATAGAATTGGCAAGGATAGAGAATATATTACTAATAAGACACATTTCCCAGCAAATTTCATAGTCTGGTAGACTATAAATAATGTGTGATCACAGAAATTCTCAGAGAATGAACCTATTGCTTCTAAGTAGTATGTGTGTGTCTTGGGGCATGGGAGGGGTCTCAGTTACAAGTCAAATGATTCAGTTCTGCCACCAAGGATGAGTAGGACCTTGGAAGGATATCTAGTCTCTCTGAATTTCAACATCTTCAGCTATACATTGAAAATTGAAAGGATCTCCAAGATACTTCCCAGCACTAAAATGTTATTATTTCATTCTCTTGAGTCTTACTATGATGAAAAGCACTCAAGGTAAAAGTCAGATGACTCCAAATAGAGGTTGAAAGCAGAATAATCACAAGCAAAAAATCAGGAATCCATCTGATGGGATTTGAGACCTGAAGCAAGACTGCCTGGAACATCAAGCAGAGCTCGGAAAAGAGAGCCAGTATTTCCATTCACATCAATGCTTTCCTTCTTATTTCTTGAAAATGTTTTCTAGAATTTGTCTATTACATTTTTTTTCTAAGACAAATTTGTTCCCATGTGTCTGTAATTTTTCTGATATATATTTGGTTCTATTTTTTATTTATACTCTCTTTTGATTCTTTTTTTTCATTCATCTCACTTTTATTTCACTCTTTACTTCATTTATGTGCATTTTATAATTGATAATGAAACACTGAAGGCTCTGAATCACCCTCTGAACCCCCTCATTGGACATACCCCAGCAAAGAACCCAGGGCATCAATGTTGCTCTTTCTAATGCTTGTTGAGTCCTGAATTTTCGTTTCCAATTTTACTCAAACTTGGGTTAGATGAATACAGGAATTCTTAACTTCAAAGTAGCTGGATTTATTCTTTATTTAATGTGTTTTTTAAACTATTTGGTAGTCTTTTGAAATTGCAGTCATAGGATGTGGTCCAAATAATTTTGTCTTTCCAGCTTACAAATATCTGGACTCAGGACCTCGTTATATACTCTCACAAATCATAGAAGATCCTAAAAAGCTTTTATACTTTGGAGTATATCTATCAATATCACTAAATTAGGAAGTAAAAACTAAGAAAAGTAATAATAAGCCTAATGTGTGCTAATATAAGACATTTTCCTTAAAAAATAAGATAAAAATAGAACAGGATTATTTACCATTTTTGCAAAGATGCTTAATGTCAAATTTAATAAAAGACAAGGTTGATCTTGTATATGCTTCTGTTTTTAATCTACTGTGAGAAGTTTTGGTTGAAGCATATGAAGAAAATCTGGCCTCACCTCACACTACTTTACTGGAAAAGTCTTAAATGACTACTTAGATGACCGTGAATAGTTTTATTTGTTTATACACCAATACTGACAAGTTTTCTTAAAGAGAAATTGTTTAAAATTAGTTACAATGACTACAATTTGAAACTAGATCAACTAAATTTTCATACTCTGTTAAAATCCAAGGGTCTATCTTGCCCTTTGCATATATGCTTTCATTAACATCATGGACTGGTCACTTAGAAAATACTGATTCTTTTCATTATGAATTGTTTAGTTATAAAATACCAAAAAAAAAAATCACATTCATTAGTACCATCACAGATCTCATCAGAAAAGTCTGGGAAGCTATCAAGTGCAGAGTGGAGAATATAATTTTTCTGAAATACTAATTTATACTTACAAACTTGAAATTTAACTTGGCAAAAATACTGTCAGTTTTGTTTTATTTATTTTCAATAAAACATCTGCAAAATACTAAAAATTCATTGTTTCCTGTCAGGTTTTTTAAATTTAATTTTCATTTTAGATTATAGTATAGTTGATTTGCAATGTTGTATTACTTTCAGGTGTATGGTTCTTTTCCCTTCCCATATAAGTTATTACAGAATATTGAGTAGAGTTCCCCGAGCTATGCAATAGAGTTCCCCTGTTGATTAACTATTTTATATGTAGTAGTGTGTACATGTTAATCCCAAATTCCTAATTAATTACCCCGCCCACAACCTTTCCCCTTTGGTCACCAAAAGTTTGTTTTCAAAGTCTGTGAGTTTGTTTTGTTTTATAAACTAGTTCATTTTTGACAACCAAAGGCTTAGCAATCATCAACCAAATGGACCAGAAACCTTAAAAAAGATATCCTACTCCAGAAGAAAAAAAGGAGGCCACATCAAGAGGTAGGAGGGGTGATTATGTGATATAAACAACCCCATATCTCCCGGGTGGGAAGCCCCACAGACTGGAAACTAACTGGTTCACAGAGACTCACCTACAGGAGTGAGAGTTCTGAGCCACACATCAAACTCTCACGTGTGGGGATCTGGCACAGGGAGAAAGAGCCCCAGAGCATCTGGCATTGAAGGCCAGTGCGGCTTGTGCACAAGAGCTCCACGGGACTGGGGGAAACAGAGACCCCATTCTTAAAAGGCACACACAGACTTTCACGTGCACTGAGTCCCAGGGAAAAGCAAAGTCTCCGAGGGAATCTGGGTCAAACCTGACCGCAGTTCTTGGAGGACATCCTGGGAAAACAGGGGTGAATGTGGCTTGTTGTGAGGGAAGGACATTGAAAGCAAAACTCTTGGGAATATTCAGCAGGAGTGCCTTTCTCTGGAGGTGGGCATTTTGGGAAAATCTGGCCCCACCCATCAGCCAGCCACTGAGAAGCCCAAGGGCAAACAACAACCCAGGTGGGATCACAGCCCCACCCCTCAGTAAACAGGCTACCTAAAGACCCCTCAGGCACACAGCTGCCTCTAATCCCATCCAGAGACTAAGCCCCGCCCACCAGAGGGATTAGAATCAGCTCCTCCTGCCAGGGGGCAGGCATCAACCCCTCCCATCAGGAAGCCTACACCAAGCCCCCATACTGACTTCAGCCATAGGGGGGCAGACATCAGAAGTAAAAGAGGCTACAACTCTATTACCTGTAAGAAGGTCACCACACCAAAAACCTATAAAAATGAAAAGACAGAGGACTATAACTCAGATGAGGGAGAAACGAAAAACCACAAAAATAAAGCTAAGCCATGAGGAGATTCTCAGCCTCCAGGAAAAAGACTTTAGACTGTTGATGCTGAAGAAGATGCAAGACATTGGAAATAAACTGGAGGCAAAGATGGATAACTTACAGGAAACACTGACCGAAGAGATACAAGATATAAAACTTAAACAAGAAGAGATGCAAAATACAATAACTGAAATAAAAAATTCACTAGAAGCAGCTAACAGCAGAATACAGGAGGCAGAAGAACGAATAAGCGAGGTGGAGGACAGATTAGTGGAAATTACGGATGCAGAACAGAAAAGAGAAAAAAGATTGAAAACAAATGAAGAGAGTCTCAGAGAACTCTGGGACAACGTGAAACGCACCAACATCCATATTATAGGGGTGCCAGAAGGAGAAGAGAGAGAGAAGGACACAGAAAAAATATTCCAAGAGATAATAGCCGAAAGCTTCCCTAACATGGGGAAGGAATCACTCACTCAAATCCAGAAAGCACAACGAGTACCATACAAAATAAACCCACGGAGGAACACCCCGAGACACATACTAATCAAAGTGACCAAAATTAAAGACAAAGAGAAAATCTTGAAAGCAGCTAGGGAAAAGAAACAAATAACATCCTAGGGAACCCCATAAGGCTATTGGCAGATTTACCAACAGAAACTCTGCAGGCCAGAAGGGAGTGGCTTGATATACTTAACCTGATGAAAGGAAAAAACCTCCAACCAAGATTACTTTACCCAGCAAGGCTCTCATTCAGATTTGAAAGAGAAATCAAAAGCTTCACAGATAAGCAAAAGCTAAGACAATTCAGCAACACTAAACCAGCCTTAACAAATACTAAAGGAACTTCTATAGGCAGAGAAAAAGACTGCAAGCAGAAACAAAAATACCACAAATGACCAGGCTCACCAGTAAAGGTATATATACAGTAAAGATACAAAGTCATCCATGCACAATTATACCACCAAAATCAGAAATCATGAGAAGAGGTGGGTACAAACTCAGGGCACTGGAGATGAACTTGCAATTAAGAGAACAAAATCTTAAAACAATCTCATATAGACTCTTATACCAAAACTTCAGAATAACTGCAAAGTAAAAATCTACAACTGATACACAAGGAAAAATCAACTCAAATATAAACTAGTTCATTTTTTTTTATATTCCACATATAAGTGATATCATATGCTTGTCTCTCTCTGACTTAGCTCACTTAGTACAAGAATCTCTAGTTGCATCTGTGTTGCTGCAAATGATATTATTCTGTTCTTTTTTATGTCTGAGTAGCATTCATATTGTATATATGGACCACATTTTCTGTATCTGTTTCTCTGTTGATGGATACTTATGTTGCTTCCATGTCTTGGCTATTGTGAAATGCTGAAATGAACATTGGGGACGTCTTTAAGTATAAAGCATGTTCCACCAAAAAAAAAAAAAAAAGCCCAGTTTCTTAGGCTTTTCTTACAATTAAACAGTGCTTTTCTTGAGATGACCACTATCCTTTTTTTCTTTTCTTTCCCCGCTTTGAGCACCTGGTGGTAGAGAGTAAAATATTACTTGTATAATTTGGTACCACTAGTTTGATTTATTTAAGATGCCACAGTTTTATCCACTACTAATGTAAATGTCCAAACAGTGAAGAAGACAAATAACAACTTACTACTATTATGAAAACAATCTGAATGTCTTGAATACTTTGAAAGTATTTGAGAATCCCCAAGGATCCACAGACCACACATTGAGAAGTGCTATTTAAATTTGGAGGTATATTTCCAATTTGTAGGGTAGGGAATTCACATATCCATCAATAAATTCAACTTTACTATCTTATTTTAAAAATCTCGATCTTGATTTATTTTGCAATATTTGGTAAGTCATGGACTTAAGCTACGCTTATAGTTTCCACTAGTGTTGCTTATGACAAATTTCATTTTATTTAGAACAGTCCCACTGGTGTTCTGTCCTCTGCTTTTATCTCTGAGAGCAGATTCCTCTCTCTATTACTGTATTAATCAATGTTCTTTCTCCTAAACTGCATTATAGATAGTCCCTTTAGCAATAAAACCTGACCTTTCTTATCACATTTATTAATATTTATTACAATTCTTCAAGTGATACTCGCTCCCACTCCCTTCTCTTCTCTCCCTCTTCCTCTCCTAGAACTTCTGAAGCAGAATATTTGGGTGGAACTAGAGAATATTCATGATCAAGAGCTTTCAATGTAGGTGATTATGAGACTGTGTGTTGAAAAACAGTGCCCCAATGCCCCACGACACAAACTATTTGGAGTATCCTATTTCAAAATCTACATTACCTATATTTCTTTGTCTCCTGGAATTAAGATCTTTACAGATATCTGCCATATTCTCATCAGGAATATCTCTCAATACTGCACTATTACCTCATAAAAGAGAAATTTTGACTGGACCCTTAATATCATCCTTGAATTCTGTCCACTCTAAAGCTGAGAAATAATTAGAAGAACTCCCTGCAGAATTTCTAGTAATAGAACAGTTTTTTCTGTTTTTCCTATTCTTTTCATCACTGTTAGTCAAGGCACAAAACATCAACAAGTCATTAATAAGATGAACATGAGTTTCAATCTGATTTTTAACAACCTCTAATAAAGTTTGAATTTTTAGAAAGTTGTTCATTGATTCCTAAGTGAAATGCATCTTTCAGGGGAAGATATAATTTCAAGTAATATTAAGCCCGCTCTATGAGACAAAATGCCTGATTTTCTTATATTTATTCTTATATTTATGTAACCTAAGGATCTAAAATAAAATAACCCCATGTTCCACCTCTGGCTTGGGACACCAAATTTTCCCACTGCCACATCTTACCTTAGTCAATTGTAGTCTCTCACACATTACATCTTTTATACATTATACACCTAGTACATCTATTCTTTTTAAGCACTAAAAGCTAGCTATCTTCAGAACCAAAAATAAACATTTCCGGGTCCCCTTTAGGTATAGAGATAGAAATGACAAATAGTTGCTTTTGCTACATTTTTTTTTTGGTTGAAGTACATCACAGAGCCAATCTAGTATCATAGGAAAGGGAACATATAAAAGCATACATATTCAGAGGCATCATTTATTTGGGGAGTGCCCAAGTAACAATAAACTACACAGAGAAAGATCTTCCTGTGTATCCAGGTATATGTGGTTGAGTATTTAATTGTCTAAAGAAATGTGTATTTCTTCAGAAAGCCTTGTTGTGTTAGTACTCAAAGTCATGGAGCTAAATTTTTGATTGGATACTAGCACATATTTTCTGTAGAGAGATAGTAACAATAGAGATTTCAGATTGCATTGTGCAAGCCAATAACAGCAGTTAAAAAGTTGGAGCAATGGAAAATTTGGCAAGGCTCAATCTTAAATCTCACTCAAAAGCCTTTCAGAGAAATGTAAAGAGAAATAAGTTGATGTAGATAACTTTTCACATTATAGTGACATAAAATAGAATGAAACTGAATCTCTATAGACAAACCTTTAAAAACATAACACATATCCATCCTGCTCTTTTTCTTTTCATGTGTATATCTTTGAGTAACATGACTATTAGATTTACTTCCCAGAAATGCATGCCTAGATAGCATTAAGAAAGCATATAATTTTTAAGCCACTAAGGAAATAGCCTGAACATACAGAATCTATCAAGATCTTATAAGAAACTATCAAACGATTTTTAGATATCTAAGAATAATCACTAAATTAAATATGTAGGGAAATAACACAGGGATCAGGCTTATCTTCTATTGTACTTAGGATAAAACAGTCTGAAAGAATTTGGAAAGAAATAAAAATTGTATTTTTTTCTTTTCTTTTTAGAGCCACACCTGCAGAATATGGAAGTTCCTGGGCTAGGGGTAAAATTGGAGCTGCAGCTGCTGGCCTATGCCACAGCCACCCTGGATCCGAGCAGCATCTATGACCTACCTGAAGCTTGCAGCAATGCTGTATCTTTAACCCACTGAGCAAGGCTAGAGATCAAATCTGCATCCTCTCAGATGCTATGTCATGCTATGTGCTGAGCCACAGCAGGTTCTCCAAACAATTGTATTTTTAAGGAAAGCCAAAGTATTAGGCCAAATAAAACCTTACCCAAAATTGTTGGGAGTTTTCTGTTACACTGTATACTATAAGTTAATATAATTTGGATAAATCAAAATTTTGAAAAATCTTTGAATAATAATTACAAGCATTCAAATTCAATACAATTGGAAATATATACTATTTTTAATTTTTTTTTGTCTTTTTGTCTTTTCTAGGGCCGTACCCACAGCATATGAGGCTCCCAGGGTAGGGGTCTAATTAGGGCTGTAGCCACCAGCCTACACCAGAGTCACAGCAACGCGGGATCCAAGCAGCATCTGCAACCTACACCACAGCTCACGGCAACGCCGGTTCCTTAACCCACTGGGCGAGGCCAGGGATTGAACCCTCAACCTCATGGCTCCCAGTCGGATTGGTTGACCACTGAGCCATGACTGGAACTCCTATATTATTTTTAAATTTGTGAACAATTTCATTTTTATCACCTTCATAATCCTTACAAATACTCAGTGGAGTAGATATTTCCATTTTAGTTTCAGTGATCAAATGATATGCTCTCTTAACTGGCTGAAGTTTTATTTCTCCAATTTAGTGTTCATTTCCCATTATGAAAGCTCATTAGATATTACGCGATTCAGTAGATTTAAAAGATACAAAATTTGTACTGAATTAGCAGCATATTATGTTAAGTTGCTAGGAAGGTCTAAGAGCATAAAGGAGTAGCTTCCATGATGACAAGCTGCCAGCACTGCTGTGGAATCATACCCAATGTCCCACATGGCAATGACTGATTGAGGTAGAGCGGCAACTGTTCCTCCTTCCAGAGAGAGTATGTATCCTTCAAGGGAGGACTTCATATTTCCTGTAACTCCACCAGTGTATTTCCAGATATCTGGCCTCTTTTCCTCATTTATATCACTTGCCGGGTACCTATAGGCATATGTTTCACAGCTCCTAACCTACAGTGAAAATAGAAATTGAAATTTCATTTACTTGCATTTAAAGTCTGCACAAGTGTTCATCAGACCCTACAATTAGTTACTGAGAAAAAAGTTTTTGACAGAGGGATAAATAGATACAGGTTCTAAGCACAGACCAGCCACTAAAAGTCTGAGTGAGATTACCCAGTTATGGATAAGCTTTAGGGAAGTAGGCTGAGGGAAAGCAAGAGACAGTATCAGGGCATACAAATGCGAGAATAAAGGACAGTTTCTTAACTTGGAGAGAAGCACCTGCACAGATAGCTTTTTGTCCGAAGTCCTGTGGAGACTGCTGATGTTTGAGAGAGATAAGTCTGAGTCAGAGATAAGAATGATACTAATTTTTCAAGATTTACCCTGAAATAATTCCATGTTAGAAAAGTTCAACAGAAAGTTATACACTTGCTTCAATCCCTTTCCACATTTTATTATTTTTTCATGAGAGTTGATAATAGCTGTATATAAGAATTGGTCTTTAATAGGAATATGAGAATTCATTATATAAAGAATTTTTCTGGATTGTTTTTTCTTTTCAAATCAATAATATTATAAACTTGATTACACAATGCTCCTTATGCAAAGAATATGCGGTAAATTTTCAGATCTCAAGACCAACAAAATATCTATTTTTATAGACAAGGTGGCATGTTTTATTCTACCAAGTTCCCAAACCTTTTATTTTTCTCTTTCTCATGGTCACTGGAAAGCATGGAGCTAACTTGTTTTGTTAAACTGCAGCAGGTTTTAAGAAATATAGATTATTGGAATTTTTTTAATCCTTCCTTTGCCCTTTCATTGACTGATTTCTCAACAAAACAGACAAAAAATCTTGAATAAATTTGTTTGTGTACCGCATAAATTTTATGTATTATTTTATGTTAACTCTTTTTCATAAGTAAATCATTTTTATAAGTCCATTTGGACATTTTTCCTAGGGATTGCACTGATATCAAAATCACTTGTTTAATTCTCAATAATCATTTGCTTGTCAAATTACTTGTTTCTGAGTATTTGAGGTTTGAAATTTAAAAAAGATATCATGCATCATTTTTCATTAGAATTTATTCTCTGTGTTAATAAGCCAGTTACTTAATTTATCTTTTTTTTTCTTTTTGAGTCAAGGATATTTATTTCTAAGAATTGTTGAGTATATACAATGAGGCAGCAGATATAAAATAATTTTATAAACTGTGAAGTAATAGTCTAAACTGCAATTATTCTTCATATAATAAAGCAGAGGAAAGTTAACTTTCAGCAATGTATATTCAGGATTAATTGTAATTTAATATTAATGGAAACATGTTTGGATTTAAATGTATCCTTCTTTAAATTAGCATATATGGTTTAAATAAATTTCATAAGTTGTTTAATGCCTACCAATCAAATAAATAAATCATTGTTTACACAGAGTGCTATTTGGTCAACTTCAAAAAGCAAAGAATAAGTAATTATCAATTTCATTCATTTACTTTCCTTTTACTCTTATCTTACCAAATGATACTTACTTTGGACAGTGTTTTTGGTATATACTTTTTTATTTATATACTTTTCACTGTATTTTTCAAATGTTCAAATCACCTTTGTCTAAATCGAATTTGTCTGCCTTCAATCACAGTCCTTGCAGGCAGAGACTCTGTCTACACAATTACCAAAAACATCACTTCGTAATGATCCAAGCATAAATTAACACATTATAAACCCTATTTGTTAATCATATACAAGAATGAATATTTTCATAATAAAAGTAAATCAGTACCCTTGCTCCTCTCTGTAGTACCATAACTCCAGAGAACTGAGACCTGATCTACTGATATACTAAAATATATTCAAGTGAAAGCATATAGTGATTTTAATGTATGTTTTGCTACATTATTTTCAACTAAAAGCAATCTTTTAAAAAATGCATTTTAGTATCCCAGATGGGAAAGTAGAAATGGAAAATAGGAAATATATTTCACTTGGTTCTGGAAGGAAAGCACATCAATTAACAGATTTTAAATTATTGGCCTGCTTTCACAAATTAATGTATTTTGAGACAGTGTGTATATATGTAGGAAGGAAGTTTCATGGTATCTGTTACTATTTCTTTAAGAACTGTAACTTCAGTAAAAAAGTAATGAGTTGAGAGAATCAGAAAGACATCAGGAGCCTTCTAACAATTAGAAGAATCTGTTAATTAGCACAGAGTATGAATCTTAAGCTGCCTTGCTCATCAAATCATTTATTTTAATGAAGCAATGTGGAGCAAAAACCTAACCAACACAAAAAATAATTATAAGAAAAATATTTAAATAAGCAAAAGCTTTCTATATAAATATGGTCTAGGATTACAAGATGTAGAGACACTTAAAATTGGAATTACCACGTCATGTATATTCCTCTTAAGGATTCTGTCAGGATTTATTAAGTTAAATTTGCCCTATGAGTATTAAAGAAAAGTATGGAGTATGTCTACCATGCCAAAATGGTGCAAATGGCCCATTAGGCTCACCATTTTAAAAGGTTAGTGAAAACAGGAGTGGCTCAGGGTCAGTTTAAATAGGAACTGTCGGAGTTCACCATTCATGATTTCATGAATGATATTCTTGATTCTACTCATAATAAAAAATGAGAAAATTATATGAGCAGCCATTCAGAATTCATTGATTGATATTTCAGTGGATTGTAAAGTATCAACCAGAAGAAATTAAAGAAATATTAGTGAGTGTAACAGAGGCCCATAATAATATATGATAGAGAAATGGTATATGTGTTTACATAGATGACACAAATTTATCATTCTATGGCTTACCTAGTTTTATCACCTTCTGAGAATTTATTTTAGTGACTAGTCAGTGTGATTTTAGTGACTAGTCAGTGTAATTTTTCCTAGTGTCTCTAAATCTTAAATAATTTGCACTTCCATTAAGGAGTCCCTTCTCTGTGTTTCACTGTGTGTATTTAGTTTTTTAAGTAGGTTTTTTTCTGTCTAAAGTGCACTGCAAAATGAGGGCTATCTGCTTTACTATATAAAGCGGAATGGCTGTGAAGTCTTATTACGTTTTAACCTGAGAAGATGCTATGATACGAATCTAAAGAAAGAGAAAGAGAGAAAGGAAGAAGAGGAAGAAGAAAAGAAAGAGAAGGATCAGAATCAACTTATACTAGGCACAATAGACATAGTGCCTGGAGCCCAGGATCTATTTAGAAGTCCAAGAAAATGTTTTAATTCCCCTTAAAATTGTGGAAAAATGAACTTTTAGTTTGAAGAAAATGCCATACTGTATAATATTGATTATTTATCTTTATTCTGGCACTGTCCTATTCCTTTTATTATTTTTTAATGGAGAAAGACATGTATTCAGGCAAAAGTGTCTAAAGCTTACAAAGGAAATAATGTAGCCCTGAAGGAAATAAAGAAAGAGAGAAGGAGAGAAATAATTTACTTCCTCTGTGAAGAGCATCACCTCCTAGTTAAGGTATGAGATGACATGCATTGTGATACTCCCCAAGTAACGGTATGAAATGTCCCCCACGCCTAGGAGTTCTGGAATATTTTCATTTTTCATTTTTACACCATTATTGGACTTAAATTAGTTATTCTAGACTAATACAGTTTAGGTATTAAAACTAGATGTAAAGACCTAAATTCAAACATATTAATAAATAATAACTGTCATTTATTGTGTATTTATTATGTGTCAGGCTTCTGATGCATTACCTCATTTATTTGTGTCAATAATCCTATGAAATAATGACTATTGTTTAGTAAACTCTCAAATAAGAGAACTGAAATCCATAGACATTAAAAGGCTCTATAGATTCCCAGCATATTAGACTTCAAATAGCTTTCAAGATTAGAGAGAAAGAATCATGAATGATTTATGCACTTTTATTATGTATATCTTATTTCAGGAAACAACTTTTCTAAAAAGCCAAGGTAAAAATTCATGCAATTCCATTCTACACTATATTTAACACATTGTGTTAAACACCATATAAATAGAATCCAATAGACCAGAATTTTCTTATGAGACTTGCTAACTTGTATAGAAAATTATTAAAGAAGAAGCAAGTGTGAATTATTTTGACATGCTTTTGTAGCAATAACTCACATGGCTATAGTACAGGGGCAAACTTCTGAGATGATAATGGTGACACAAAGAATTAATTTGTGATAAAGATAAAATCAAAGCAGTAGATTAACACATTTCCTAAATTTAAAAATCTATGTATTCCCCCCCTTTAAAGATTTAGTTATCTATTCTGAAGCAGTGTTCTGATTTAATTATAGAATATTCCAAGGTAGAAACTTACTAAATTGATGGTTCTTAATCTTTTTTCCTTAAGCACTGGGTTAAAGTTACAATACATGAGAAAAAAAAGAAAATGTTATAAAAACAATTTTAGAAGTTGAAAGGGTAACTTAAAGCTAGAAAAATCATATTTGACAAATATTTATAGCTTGGAACTCTAAACAGTTTAATGTCTTCTGTATTCTTTCTGACATAGTTTGGTCGAAAATAGATTAGATGAATGTAAAACCCATGCTGGGCTCTACTTTAGTCTGCATGCTACTGAGCAATCATCAAAGTTATCTAGGAATTTAAGGGACAGAGCTATTATTATCTTCTAATGATTGGGTCAAATCAGTCAGGTTGGAATCCTCATTAATGATGACAAGGGTCTCTGTGCTACTGCCCCTTAATAACTTACAATACAGCAATGCTGTGATATTTAATAAACTTATGAGCTATATATGTGTGGTAAGTCTCCTTCCTTTCTAGCATAAAAAACCTCCTACGCTCAGTACAGCCTTTTTGAAAAGCCCCTGATTGGAAGGCGCATTTATGTTTTAAACAGAGGACACTCTTTTCCTGATAGTATTTCATCATCACCTGCATAGAAGATTCACACTGAACTAATGACAAAAATAAAGACGCATGATTAGCCTGCAATTTAGACTATACAGTATTACCTTTAGGTTCCCAGCTGACCTGCCACTTCTGGAAATCCAGGCATACAAGAAGACTTATAGATAATCTTCTCAAATGCCAGTATGTCTGTGAAAAAGTAGATAAGTCAAACTTTCAATTCATAGTTGATCCACCTACCAGCTCTTAACTGAGGTCCTCCTTCTCACTGTGGATTCTATTTCCATATCCCACAGAAACCCATTATCTCATCATTATTTATCATATCAAACACCTCCTTTTTAATTTTAACTTCAATAGATTTCTTTTTTTTTTTTTGAGTTGGGGGGTTACCTCCCCTTTTCACTTTTCTTCTATTTTTATAAAGATATTTATAACCTTTGGGAGAAAAAGAAACTGTTTACACATATAATTGCAGCTAAAAATCAGATTACTAATTCAGTGTAAACTGTTTGATCCAGAACATTGTTAGAAATTTAATTACTTGTCAAAAAAGTAAAAATACTTCTACAGTTCTGGGTCCATTAGGCAAGTAAGGTCTGCTAGTGAGACATGAAAAAAAATGAAGCTTTGATGACATTAGAATTTTAATTGATAAATACTCAAAGAAAATGTGTAATCACCAAAATAAATTCCACAATAGTTGATATCTTTTTGAAAATTTTAATGGAAAATCAGTGGTTAATTTGCATAGAGAGGGGAGATCATGCTTCATTTTCTTTAATATTAAGGCTAAATTCTTTATCCTGGAATTTTACCATGAAATCCATAGTTTTAAGAAAACATATCCTTCTTTACATGATACACAAAAACTATATACATACAAAATCGTCCCCCAGAACAAAACCTAAGAGGTAAAACTATAAAACTCTTATCAGAAAATACGGAAGTAGGAGTTCTCGTCGTGGCGCAGTGGAAACGAATCTGACTATGAGCCATGAGGATGCGGTTCGATCCCTGGCCTCGCTCAGTGGGTTAAGGATCCAGTGTTGCCATGAGCTGTGGTGTAGGTCGCAGATGCGGCTCGGATCTGGCATCAATGTGACTGAAGTGTAGGCTGGCAGCTACGTCTCTGATCGGACCCGTAGCCTGGGAACCTCCATATGCCATGGGTGCGGCCCTAAAAAAAAAAGACAAAAAAAATAGAAAATAAAATATAGAAGTAAATCTTCATATTTTGGGGTTTGACAAGGCCTTTTTAAATACAACTTCAAAAGCACAAACGGCGAAAGAAAAAAGGCAGAAAAATTAGTCTTAAACTTAAAAATGTTTGTGCTTGAAAGTGACACTATTAAGAAAGTGAAAAGAAAACCCACAGAATCAAGAAACTATGTCCAAATTATATATCTGTTAAGTGATTTGTTTCCAGAATATATAAAGAACTTAAACTTAATGAAAGGATAAATATATCAATTTTTTAAATGAGCACAGATTCAAACAGTAATTCTCCAAGGAAAGTACACAAATAGGCGGCACATGAAAAGATGTTCAACATTATTAACCATTAGGAAAAAATCAAACACTATTTCATACCCACTAGGCTGGCTATCACCACAAAAAAATAATAACAACTAATGGTGGAAATATGAGGAATTTGAACCTTCATACATCGAAGGAAGGAATAAAATGTTGAAGCTGCTTTAAAATATCGTTTGACAATTTCTCAAAGTATTAAACACAGAGTTACCATATGACCCAGTAATTCCACTCCTGGGTAAATACCCCAAAGAAATGAACTACATGTCCACACAAAAATTAACACAAATGTTCACAGCAGTATTATTCATAATAGCAAAAAGTGGAAATAACTCAATTGTTATCAACTGCTGAATGATAAAAAAGTCAACTATCCATGTAATACAATCTTAGTCAGATTTAAAATAAACCAAAGTACTGAAACATGTCAAAACTTGTGTGACCATTGAAAATAACATGCTAAGGTGAAATAAGCCCCCATCACAGGACCACATGACTTCATTTGTATGAAATCTCTGGAATAGGCAAATTTATAGAGACAGAAAATAGATTATTGATAGATTAGGACATGAGGGGAGGAGGAGGGAGAGTGGGAATATGGAGTAACTACATACTAAAAGCTATAGGGTTTCTTTCAAATGTTCTTAAATTGACTGTAGTGATGTTTGCACAACTGGGAATATACAAAAGACATTAAATTATACACTTTAAATGGGAGAACTACATAGTATGTGAATAATAGCTCAATAAAACTATTAAATATTTTCAAAAATCCAGCTGAGCAGACATATGTGGAAACAGATGAGTATAATATAGAACAAAGAAAATTAATAGACATACTTCCAAGATGCTCTAGGATTACTACAGCAGAGGAATATCTAACTTATGTTCTCTGTCAGTGATTTTGTTCTTGTTTACTGCCATGTGTCACTATGAGTGTGCCTATCACTGTATGTGTGTGTGTGTGTGTGTGTGTGTGTGTGTATGAGCATATTATGTGACAGAGTGACCCAGCTTAGACTCAGATATATTTGGTCCATGGAGTATTATGATACTTCCATCACCCAGATATGTGCTTTTTTGTTTGTTTTGTTTTTTGTTTTGCATTGCTTTTCAAGGCTGCACTTGTGGCATATGGAAGTTCCCAGGCTAGGGGTCAAATTGGAGCCTCAGGTGCCAGCCTATGCCACAGCCACGACGACGCGAGATACAAGCCACATCTGTGACCTACACCAAAGCTTGGGGCAATGTCGGATCCTTAACCCACTGAGTGAGGCCAGGGATCAAACTTGCATGGGTACTAGTTGGGTTCCTAACCCACTGAGCCACAAGGGGAACTCCCCAGATAAGTGTTTGTATTCATGCTTCATAATAGAGTGTAAGCGGGTATGTGTCAAAGCTAGCTCATATTAGTTCAAGGGAGTCAAGTATAAGCATCACTTCCCAATTCCACATAAACTTTAGAATGCTGAAAATGGCCATACTGGGAGCATTTACACCATGGAAATCAGCAAATGCTACAAATCAGGGCTCCCCCCAGCCCAGACTGCTAGTTGTTAAACATTTGCTAACGTACCACTAGTTTAGGAAATTAACTTACATAACATCATACTTGGGATTCAGATATATTCATGAATGCCTAGAAAACTTAAGGAGTCCTTCAGAAGCCAAATTGCCTGGGGGCACGTTTGCATCTCTGAGAAAGTAGCGTCATAATGAAGTATAGAGTCTGGCATGATGATCCCCCTAAGCAACAAAAGCTGAGAATCAGGAAGGATCAAGTCTTCTGGGTAAAACTCAAAGGCACATCAGCACCTTGGAAGAAAAGAGCTATGGAACAAACCAAAAAGTGCTAGACACAAACTTCTGAGTAATCCTTACATGAGTCCTTTGTAGGATACAAAGGGGAATCACTTCAGAAAGACTGCCTGGCACTCCAAGAGCAGCAGAAGCTAGGGTGAACTGCAGGGATTAGAAGCATGGTAATACAGGCTGTCTCTCTGCCTGCATGGAGGAATCAGTGAGCTGAGCATCAGGGTGGCAGCAGTGGCAGGTGGAGATTGCTCAGAATGATATAACAAATAGGAGAGTGTCTGTTGAAGAATGTGGCACTGGCATAAACAGAAGCCAGAGCAGCAGTGTGACAATGGGGAAACAGTTGAGAGCAGAGGAAGCATTAACAAATGGGATGAATTCAGAGCACTCTTCCCTGGAAACTTTCACATACAAGAGGATTAGGGAATATCCAAAAAGAATATAAGCAACGAAGGCACTTTAAAGGAGGTAGCTATCACCACAGTTAATTGAGCTTATGTCTATGGCAAAGCTCAAAACATATATCAAAATTATTTATGTTCCTAACATTACACTATAATATATTGTTAGAACCTTAGGGAAATTTCTCTTTTCCTTTTTGTTTCCCTGCCTTTTTTTAGGGCAGCACCTGTGGCATATGAAAGTTCCCAGGCTAGGGGTTGAATCAGAGCTGCAGCTGCAGGCCTTCACCACAACCACAGCAACACGGGATCTGAGACGCATCCACAACCTACACCACAGCTCACAGCAATGCTGGATCCTTTATCCACTGAGTGAGGCCAGGGATGGAACCCACATCCTCATGGATACTAGTTGGGTTCATTGCCACTCAGTCACAATGGGAACTCTGGGAATTTTTTTCTTTTATTTCATCTTAGCTCCCATGGCATTCACTGGGCACACTGTGAGAATTTGATGTTTGTTAATAACTTTAAGAGCTAACTACTACTTTGTATAGCATTTACCATGTACCAAGCACTGCTCAAAGAATTTTACATACACTCATTTGCAGTTTATTAGAAAGCATTAATATTTTTCCTATTTTTTAAATTAAAAATAAACTGAGACACAGAAAAATATATGCTCAAGGTCATATATCTACTAAACAAGACAGACAGACAGACAGATAGATAGATAGATAGATAGATAGATAGATAGATAGATAGATAGATAGGTAGTCATTCACAGAACTTGGTTTTTTTATCCTGGTTCTGCCACTTTTTGGTAATGTGTTCTCAGTTTTTTCACAGTATGAATAGAAGGCCTAATTTAGTAGGTCATGAAATCAATTTAGTGGATTGCAACTAGTTTTTGGAAAGAATAAAATAGGCTAGAGTACATGTGCAGCAATTGTGGGTTGTTTTGTGAAACCTCTTTTTCACTTGTGAAGTATGGGAGGATGTGCTCTGGGTCATAACATAAAATGTGGCTTGATGTCAAAATTTGAGGAACTCTGATCTAGAGCACTTTATCTTAATAGCCTCTGTACCTTAGTTTCTTCAAAGGTTACATAGGACCTTTATCATGGTTATATAGTTTTCAACAAAGTATTCTATAAGACAGCTAATCAGTTTATGGGCTTGAAGTTTTCTAACAAAATGAAAATACTGGGGAAAATAATTTAAATTAATGAAGTATAGTATTTGGCAAGTAACATTATGATCTGATTTTTCTTCTCAGAAGAGCTGTTACAGACAGTATGGGGAATACGTTAATATTTTTTAAATTACTGCAAGATAACTGTGTCCAAAACATTGTGGTCCTGGTTATAACTTAAGACTACTACCCATGAGACCACCACAAATGCATTACTGAAGTTATGACTGGATCACAATACTGCATTTCTACATCAAGAATGAGATAATAATATTAATGAATGATTAAAACAGCCTCTTCTACACCTACCTCCACCCCCAGAAATAGAAAATGGAGAACTTCTGAGATCCTTGGGGTAACAAAAGAAATCACCCAAGCAGAAGGCTGAAACCATGTGATTGTTATTTAATACTGTTTTGAATAAAAAAGATGTAAGGAACTATGTGATTGCAATTGTCATCTGTTTTCCTGAAATTTCTTACCTGTTGCTTATAATATGTAAAAGAATGAGAATTAGAAATAGCTCAAGAGAGGAATAGGTTCTTTTGCATGTTTTTAAAAATATTATATACATTTAAATATTTTGTAAATTATAAATTGCATGAAAATCTTATCATCACTTAACTAGAAAATTATTGCTACAAGGTCAGACAAGTATTACCCTTAAAAAAAAGTCTGCAGCAGCTAGTAATTCTCAAAACTTTAAAACAGATTCTTAAAATAACAAATGCATTCTAGTGAAATGTGTTGAGTCTTAAAAACTAGGATTCCACAAATTAACTGCCTGTCTTGGCTAGGGATTTTGTATATCTTATTCAATTTTTGTTTCATAAAAAGTCTATAATATAAGAATTACGACCCTGATTTTAGGAAAAGGAATCAAAAGTTATTTGGCTAGTAAGTTGCTAAGTTGAGATGCATACTGAAGTCTCTCCATATTTCCAATGCCCATACTTTCTCCATTACATTTATGAGCAGCTAAGCCATCACTAAAGGGGAAAGATAAGCATTATATACCATCACTTCACAAAGCATAACCTAGGGATATTTTTCCCTGTTTTTAGAGGCAATACATTATCGAAATGAAAGGGACTGATCCATAAATAGGAGATATTTAGGCACTAGAGTGACATTTTCTTTCATTATTTCATTTCATGTCATTTGCCACATGTTTGCCTCTAATCCCGTGCATGTTCCTGTACCTATGTAATATTCAGTGTGAAATTCTATGTCAGTATATTTAAACTTCCAAAAGTCAGTAGGTTCAGAGTTGTTATTCCCATAGCAACCATAATTCCACTCCTTTGTTTTTATATAGCATTTGTATAACTGGGGAAGTTGTTAAGTTTTATATCTTAATATAAATATGCAGTCATGTTGAGTGTCTTTTTATAGCTGCTGTGGGAACCACAATTTAGAATTTTCTGATTTTCTTTGCATTTAAATTCCCAATCAGATTATTGCAATCACTGGCATCCCTCTAATTTTATTGAAGCAGTGGAAATGGGGAAAAGGAATAGTAATTTTATTACAAATTCCCATAGTTTCTATTTTAAGATATTATTTAATTGCCAAAAAGAAAAAAAATGAAAAAAGGAAGGAAATGCATATTTTAAAATAAAATGGCAAAATGAATGAATACTACAGTAAAGAAATGTAAAATAATTTAAAATATGTGCAATTCCCAAATATTTTTAAATGTTATGTTTCCTTTTGGTCACAGAGTAGTAAGTGTTAAAGATATAGAGATCTGTAAAGTTCTTAGATCTCTTATCATCAGGCATTGATGTACACTTTACAAGAGTCAGGTGAGTGTGTGTTGCTGTATTGTGTGTATGTATACGTGTGTAATGAATTTATCTTTCCACTCAAAGGAAGAGTTTTGTAGAATTAATTTCAATAACATATGCTATTTGCAAGTGATTCAGTATCCTTCTAGGTCCAAAGGGACTATAAAATGAATGTGCATTTAAAGCCAGGAATCTTTTATTTTATACAAGCCTGCAAGTATTGCATAAAATTTAGGTGTTCTGATTGAAGAAAGGAGTTTGAAATCAGGACAAATGTAGTAAAAAACTTAACTCATAACACTCTACTCCAGTACAGCGACCCTAGTTGGCTTTTTGCAATATATCTAAAATTCATAAGCCATGGTTTAAGGCTACTACTTCAGACAAACTCTGCAATTCAAAATGAACCAAACTGATAGAGTGATGTATTTCTTCAGTGATTTCTAGATGGTAGTAATGTTTATGATGATGGGTCTGGTTTTTATTTTTTAAAAACAAAAACAAAAACCAACAAAAATATTTTTATATAGAGATATTGTTGTCTCAAAGTTGATAAACATATTTTGTAAATTAAAAGTGTGAATTTGTTTTTTTTAAGTATTTCCTACCAAATTGAACTGACAAACATATGGATTTGATGAAGTTAAAGAAACCTGAAACAGTGCAGAACTTTCTGGCTTCCTAGGCAGGAAGAGAGTAAGCTACCAACTTGTTAAACAGGACAAGATTCTTCATCAGGTTCCGAGTAACAAGTTTCTCTGCAACTGAAATTATTCACTACCAAGACAATTTAAAATTCAAATTGATGGAGGTAACTCTTTTAAGGGACTAGAGCTGATGTTGCTGGGCAATGGGACTCAAATCCCACAAGTCAGCCTAGGTCTCATCCATTCTCCCAACACCCATCACAGCCCCAATATCAACACAGTTATGCTCAGGCCTTGAGTTTAATCTAAGGAGCAGGTTGTTATCCAGGTCATGAGGAGACATTAAAAACAGACACACAGATCTGGCCAATATCAATTTAGGAAGAGTTTAAACTCCAGCCACATAGCCTGGGTCATCTTAAGGTCAACCTGGGTACATATATGGACACTGACACCTCACTCCCGACAATACTGACCTGTTTGAGAAATACTAAACCCTCCAGTAAGACAGTCAAAAAGACACTCTGATTGCTCAAACACTGTGATCATTCTGGACACAGTGGAAATTCTAGATACACTCAGAAGTGTATAGTGTCTACTTTATAAATACCAACCAGTCTGTACACATTGACCATTCTTGAAATATCAACCAGCTTTCATAGACCCATAGAGACTGCCCTTAGAGGTATAATAGTGAATCTTTAACACTCTAGGGTTTACACGAAGAGATCTGAGATTACTAGATGTGACTATTGGCCATATCCTATCTTCTATCTTATAAAATTCATAGATGTGACATGTTTTCCTACGATTCAGCTAAGCATAAAATTTTCAAATGATCATTCAACCAATGAAAACAAAAGTATTCAATGAACAGGAAAAAATTCACCATTTTGCTAAAATTGACACTGAATATGACATGTATGAAGTTACTATTCATAAGAATTACGTGTTACTTTTTAAATGTATGTTTTCATATGCACAAATATCAACAAGTTTTTATACAAATTTATATGGTGCATGCCTTCTTTTACACTGCCTGTCCTTTCTCTTTTTACTTGGCTTCTCCATGTTAACCATATACTACCTTTATTGTCTGTATTTTATTCTCATCTTTACAATATTCCCTGGCTCCATATCAGAATAACAGTAATTCTCCTGTAATAGCTATTCTGACAATCCCAAAAGTGGAACAATCAACCTGGATAAATCAAGAAATGTTGATAATCTTTGGGAATTTGTGGTAAAATGCCTATGGTAGGCTTATTTGAGGAGTGCCATATCTCTTCTTCAAGAATATGATCAAAGTTATAGTACAGCATAATTTCTTGGCACTACTGGACCTTGGAGAAAGATTATATGGTGGGTTCATATAAAACATGACTACACTCTGCTCCACTTCATAATGGTCAATGACTTGTCAAGGGAAAATAATAAACACTATATTTAATTTTCCCCTATTACAACGCCCAGGGATGCAGAGAAGAAATGCCCAAGGTAGAAGAATCTTCATTAAACTGATCCTAGGTTTTTGACACGGTTACAATTGCTATTTGCTGTCAAATAGAACAGACTGCCACAAGGAGTAGTGGCCACTTGGAAGACTGCATAAAAGGATAATTTTATACCACTTTATGAGAACTGCTGCTCTGAGACAGGAGACAGTCTTACCACCAAACATAGGCTGTCAAAGATGGAAGTATTAGCCCCTGGAGTGTAGTTTATCTGAGGAAGAGTCTGGTTCAGCGTGCCAACTCCTCTAGCTTCATGTTGCTTCATATTCCATATTGAGGCAAAATTTAAACTAATTAACAGACACAGGAAAAATATTTTAATTTCAAGAAGTTTGAATAATAAAATTAAGGAAATTTCCCCTAAAATAAAACATCTAATGAAACAATAAGATACAATCTATCAAATGAAAATTTGATAGCTATTTCCCACTTAAGCTATATTTGTATTAGTACTTTTTATTCCTTCTTCAGATTTAAATCCCAGATGAGGAATAAAATGGAGGTAAAAAATCTGTACATATGAATGGATGCTATCCACTGTATTAGTACTGGGGTCAATCATAGATTACCAGTAAACTCTTGAGGATGACAGACATTTCAAAATAAAAAACTCTTTGGCTTTGCCATCTACAACGTTCAGTCCCATGTCCTAATTTACTTCACTTTATTTTTCTCTATGGAACTTTTTCCTTCTTTCATTAAGATTTCTGATGTTTGCTCAGTCAGGAAGATGTTATCTTAATTTCCAGCAATCTCACTATTTCCCCCTATTGCACAGTGATGAAAAAGAGAGGAGAATAGAGAGAAAGCAAGAGGCAAAAAAGTCATCAAAAGTAGAAGAAAACATCCATATCCATTAACTGCACCTGGGACATCTCTTAGAGATTGTTTTCTAGGGCTCTGACTCTCACAATATTTGAAATTTTTGATTCAGAGACTCAGCTGCAACTCTGTCAGGAAAGACCATCCCAGGGGATTATCTGATATTTTTGATTATCTGTGATTATTTTCCCTCTGCTACTTTAGGTAACTGGCAGTTGACTGTGTGGTGCTATCTCTACCTTCATTGCCTAGCCCTCTTGTTTACAAGAATGTAGTTCTTTTACTTGTAATACTTCAATAAGAAGTATCTAATTTTATGCACTCTCCTCAGCTTTCAGTATAACTAAAAACCTGACTGACTGAACATGAAATTATTAACTTCATTCATTCAAAAGATATTTGAAGAGCTCATCTTGCCAAAACTGTGTTTAAACTATAGAATATATTAAAAAGGTGGGAGGAATGATGTTCATCTCTAAATTATTATAAGCCATAGTACCTAAAAAGAGTTAAGTTTAACAAATCATATGCCTGATATATATATATATATATATATATATATATAGAGAGAGAGAGAGAGAGAGAGAGAGGAGGTAAGAAATTATACCCTTCTATACCAATATTCCCTCATTTAACAATCTCTACAATAGGAAGAAATGGTCATTAGGGTGGTAAAATTTAAAACATTCACTGGACCACTCAAGCATGTCCTTCTTTTCAGCCTTTTCCTGTTGTTGATATGAAGATGGTGCCTTCATTAGATATATATCGCTATGTAACAAATTTCCCCAAAACTTGGAAGCTGAAAACTACAAATACTTATTATCTCATATAGATTCTAACAGCCAAGAATGTGGCTGCAGCTTAGAAGAAAGTTTATGGCTCAGAGTCTCTCATGAGGTTGCAGTCAAGATGCAAGGACAAAGCTTCCATCATCTGAAGGCTTGACCAGGCTGAAGGGTACACACTTGCATGCCCTCTTATGTGGCTAGAGTCAGGAGGCCCAGGTCCTCCTTATATATGTCTCTATATAGGCCTACTCAGAAGTATACCTGGTTATCCCAAAGGAGTGATCTAAGATTACAGTGTAAAGAAGATGGAAGCTGCGGTGTCTTTTATAACTTAAACTTGGAAGTGCCTTACCATCACTTTTTCTATATTTATTGGCCACACAAACCAACCCTGGTACTATGTGTGTATGTATGTATGTGTGTGTGGGGGGGGTGAGTGGGTGGAACTAGACAAGGTTATAACCCTCAGAAGGCAGAGATCAATAGGGGCTATTCTGAAGGCTTACTACTACAGTTCTGAGTGTTCTCTCTCTCTCTCTCTCTCTCTCTCTGCTTGTTCAAGCTTGAGGTTTCTATCATACAGCTCAACCACAAAAGGTAAAATGACTGGGTTTGGATGTGGCTTTAGAGAAAGGAAGTTGAACCCTAAGGTTAATCTATGTTCTTTAAACCAGTTTTAACAATGCTTGATACTCTCATTTTCATTTCTGTGTATAGCTGTCTTGATAGAAGTTATTTAAAGAAGAATAGGATTGGGCAATTCTAGATCTTTTAGTTAAAACTCACAGAATGGGAGAAAATAGTTTCAAATGATGCAACTGACAAGGACTTAATCTCTAAAATACACAAACAGCTTATAAACTCAACAGCAAAAAAAGCCAACAACCTAATTGAAAAATGGGAAAAGACCTGAATAGACATTTCTCCAAAGAACTTATGCACATGGCCAACAAGCACATGAAGAAATGCTCAACATCCCTGATTATTAGAGAAATGCAAATCAAAATTACCACGAGATACCACCTCACAGCAGCCAGAACAGCCATCATCAATAAGTCCACAAATAACAGATTCTGGAGAGGTTGTGTAGAAAAGGGAACCCTCCTGCAGTTTTGGCGGGAATATAAACTGGTACAATGACTATGGAGAACAGCATGGAGGTACCTTAGAAAACTATACATAGAACTACCATATGACTCAGTAATCCCACTCTTGGGCATATATTCGGACAAAACTTTCCTTAAAAAAGACATGCACCTGCACGTTCATTGCAGCACTAGTCACAATAGCCAACAACCCCAATGTCCATTGACAGATGATTGAATTAGGGAGATGTGGTATATATACACAATGTAATACTACTCGGCCATAAAAAAGAACAAAATAATGCCATTGGCAGCAACATGGATGGAACTAGAGACTTTCATACTAAGTGAAGTAAGTCAGAAAGAGAAAGAAAAATACCATATGATATCACATATCTGGAATCTAATATAAGGTATAAATGAACCTTTCCACAGAAAAGAAAATCATGGATTTGGAGAATAGACTTGTGGTTGCCAAGGGGGAGGGGGAGGGAGTGGGGTAGATTGGGAGCTTCCAGTTAACAGATGCAAACTATTGCCTTTAGAATGGATTAGCAATGAGATCCTGCTGTGTAGCAGTGGGAAGTATGCCTAATCACTTATGATGGAGCATTGTAATGTGAGGAAAAAAAACGTATACATGTATGTGTAACTGGGTCACCATGCTGTATAGTAGAAAAAAAATTGTATTGGGGAAAGAACAATTAAAAAAAATAAAAATAACAAAGAATCAAAAAAATCATCATAACTATCAAAACTCTTAACCTGCACTATATATATATATATATATATATATATATATATGTATATGTACACACACACACACACACACATATACACACTCATATTTTCCAACATGCATTGAGTCATCGAGTATTCATTGGATACAACAGGTATCTCTAGGTGTTTCTGATAAGAAAGTGAATAAACATATAAAAATCCCTGCCCTCAGTTTTTACATCCTAGAAGGGAGAGAAAATACCACAAGTAAATAAATAAATCATATATTATAAATATGACAACTGCTATGAAAAAATGGAGAGTAGAAAGATGATTATAAATTCTAGGGGAGGGGGGTTTGCAATTTTTACACAAAGAGCTAAGGATCAGCCAGTTGTTAATAGTCACATTTGAACAAAGAGCCAAAGGAAGCCAAGCACATACATGGAGGAAGGGTTTTCCTACAGAGGGATAAGCCAGCCAAACGGCTTGAGTGGAACATTCTACACATTTGATTAGAATGGTGTTAAGAAATAACAGTAGGACATTAAACATAGAGATGATGAGAGAATGTATATTGAGAGGTTTGCTGGCGATGGAAAATGCTGATATTTAGTCTGGGTGAAATGAGAAGACACTGGATAGTTTGTCTTGAACTGAAGAGAATAGATGAAAATTAACTCAACAAAGAAATAAAGATATCAAGCAAGCATAGAGATACATTTTAATTTTATTTATGACCAGTGGTGTTTTCATGTCCAGCTGGATGACATCTAAGCACAATAAACACTGCTTTTCCCTCAATTCTATTCTCAACATTTCACCTTTAAAATTCAGCTCAGGCATTATCAACTAGTTGTTTGGGGAAAGAAAGCCCTGAATGGTAGCATATGCAATTTCTTTGATATAAATCCTCCCCTCATGATTGATTTCAAAGATCGTTTTGCTTAACAACCCACATTTGAAGTTTTAACAGTTAGCCTTAAGAGCATGTATGAGATGGTTCCAGCATGCCCTTGTTTATGTTCCTTAGAGCGAACACCAAACACAGTGAATTTTATGGCAGAGATTAAACACATATTTAAAATATTTTGGACAATAATTATCAGTTTCTGAGTACTAATTATTTGCCAAGCATATAACTCATCCCTTAGCTATCATTTCCTCAAAAACCTTGCAAAGTTACATGAAGTCATCATTTTTTTCCATATTACAGATGAATACACTGATAATCTTGGAAGAAATAATTTGCCCAAGTTCACTAATAACAAATTAGTGAGAGAGTCATGATTTGAACCACAAACTGATTTTGCTCTTTTCATTATGCTGAATGAATTACTTTAACTTGGAATTCAAAATACCAAAGTGCCCACTGTATACTAACTGTATAAATTTTTCATCACTGTACAATTATTTATTGACGAAAGGCAGCACTGTTACTAACTCAGATGATTTCCACTAAATAGCATGGGTTCATTTTGCACCATCCAATGGACACAAGTTGATATTCTATTTTCTTCAATAATGTTACCATTCCCTAAGACAGACAATACCACCAGCTCCCCACTTCCTGAAAACCGACATCTAAACCATGTCAACTACTTCCACAACTCCACCTCTTCACACTGCATTCTTTAAAAGTTGCCTCAAGCACCACCAATCCTGAGAAACACTTTTCTAATATATTTAACTTTCTGGTCCTCTCAGAATAGAATAGATATACAAATGTTATATTTTCAGAGTGCCCATCGTGGCACAGTGGAAATGAGTCCAACTAGCAACGATGAAGTTGCGGGTTCAATCCCTGGCCTCACTCAGTGGGTTAAGGAGCCAGTGTTGCAGTGAGCTGTGGTGTAGGTCGCAGACACAGCTCTGACCCTGCATTATGGCTGTGGCATAGGACAGCAGCTATAGCTCTGATTGGACCCCTAGCCTGGAGCCTCCATATGCCACAAGTGTGGCCCTAAAAAGCAAAAAAAAAAAAAAAAAAAAATCAGAAGTATAAAATGAGAGATTAAAAAGCTCTGGGCTTTCCCTTGGATATGGCCTTCTTTTTCCTTACTTTACTACTTCAAACTCTGTAATACATTATGCTCTCCAGGTTCTTCTCACACTCCTTTTATAAAAACATTTAAATAAAACATTAGTTGCCTTTTGCCTGACCAATAGGCCCAAAGCCGATTAATCCCATTCATAGCCTACTCCTTTTACAATATGTAGTGTCAGCTCCTTTGTTAATGGCCAGTTGAAAAGCAGTGATGAGAAGTAGGGGAGAAAAAAAAAAAAAAGATTTGCTTCCATTCACCTCTGGAAAAAGGAGAATTGTTTATGTAAGAAAAAATGGTGGGCTCTGCAATTCTCTAGTTTCGTTGGAATTCTATAGTTAGGCCCTTTTAAAACAAACACTATTTAATAGAATTTAGCTTTATTGAGACTTGTTTCTGAATGGGCTAACTTATCTAGGGGAGCACTTTCAGCACATGCCCCTGCCCTTTCTACCATCCCCGGCACCGGGCCTCTGCGCTGGATGTGTGCTGTCACATTAATAGAGGACATCAAGTCTAATAGAGACGTGCTGATGTTCTGCAGAGTGTGAATTATTAACTTGGGTATATGGGAGAGTATTAAACAAAACTGAGAGGCAGAAGGCACTGTTTAATGCTCTGTTTGTATCTGATTATTTTTTGTTTTCATACACAGATAGAAACCAGGTAGGAATGCTAACAAGAAATTTCAAATAGATAAGAGAGAATTTTAAACTGTTGCCATTACTCTCCGCTTCTGTCAGTGCACGAAGTAAACAACTTCAAATGAATTAGGTAACAATGAGAGAGACAAAGGATATGGCAGAGAGGGAAGTCAGCATCAACACTATTCCTCCACACTCATTACCAAAGCTCAATTAACTAAGCCTTAAATTCAAGGGAGACAGAAGTCCAACAGCTCTCTTTTATTTCTGCACCACTTGACAGGAAATCTGAGGGCCTATTAGAGAAACTGGCCTAAAAAATACTGACCAATTTTTCATCACATCACTTTTCTCTTGAAATACCATTTTCTTTATAAAATATTTCATTTTTAGTAACACAGAAAAGAACACTCTTACTAGGAAAACTAGGGCTGATCTTGGTATTTTAATTGAAAAGTTGTTTAAACTAAGGACTCATAAAAATAATTCACATATATCCAAGTATCTTAAATATTTCACCTTAAAATATATACATATGATTGCCACGCTTTTTGATGTAGTATCAAGGCTTTTTTCTTCTTTTTTTTAATAATAAGGACTCAGCCACAGAATATCTTCTATAACTTTCAGGGTCCAGGATCAAATATTTTTTGAAGTGGATGAGTACTGAAAGACTGTGAACAGCCTTTATAATGAGTAGAACAACTATTCTAAATGACTATTATTCATGCCCTGCTGCTTCAATATTTTGAACACCATCTTTGCTAATAAAGCACTATGAGAAAACAATTCTTCTAGACTTTAATGTTCTTTTTCAATTATTTTATAGTTGTTCCATCCACATTTAATTTAACCACATTTTTCAGCAATTTACCTTTCTCAAGCCTTTTCCAAAATAGTAACCTATTTTCAAAGAAGAAACTCCCTCTCTCTATACTTCTACTTGATCCATTTATGAAATAGTTAATTAAATAGTATAAGCATAATAATAAATTCAACCACTGAAAAAGTAAGTGGATAAACCTCTGGCTCTTGGTAAGCATACACGTAAACTCTAGAAGTATGTAGATGTAATGGAAAATGCCTACTAGAAGCAAGAATTCAGTAAATTACAGGCCATAATCAACATGTCACACAAGGATGAGAAAATATTGATCAATCCAGTAGAAAAAGTATGTGCATAAACGTCTGCATTTTTAGCAATTTATCTTTATTGTTATATTCATAATTACAAAGATAAAACTATATACATACCCAGCACATAAAGTTTATGTAATATAAACCAGTTATAATAGAAAAATTGAGTCAGGGCTCAACTTGCTCCCTGCCTCACAAATATTTGCTTCATTTATATAGGGAAGTTAATTATAACTTGATTTCCATTTAATCAGATAATAGGTCCATATCAAAAAATAAAGACCACGCTTTTCATGCTTATTGGAACAAATAGCTAGGGTGGTTCTTTGTGCTAAATGTTTACATATTTCATACCAGAGACAATTTCCACTGTAGATATAGAGAACTAGAATAAAACGGCTATTTGAGTAATTCTGATAAATCAGAACGTACCTGTGGTAGAAGGAATTCTAAGCTGGCCTTCTCCTTCCCCCACCCTGCCCCGCCAAGACTTGGCTCCCAGGACCCAGAGGTAAACACACTTCCTCCAAGGTATTCATTCAAATGCTATAATCTAGGTACTTCTCAGAAGGAATTTTGTAGCTATAATTAGGACACCAAACCAGCTGACCTTATAATAAGGAGATTATTTTATTAAGGTAGGCCAGCCTAGCCTAAATATAGGAGCCCTTTAAAAGCAAATTTTTCTCTGGCTTTGAGCAGAAAGAAGCAAAAAGTGTCTATTTGCACTAAGACAGGTTGGAAAGAAAGCCAACTGCCCATGGTGACCAAGTGACAAAAAACTACTAGAGCCATCTAGGGGCCAAGAGCAGTCCCCAGCTGACAGCCAGCAAGATAAAAGAGATCTCAGTCCTTAAGACTGTAAAAAACTGAATTCAGCAAGTTCTTGAAAGAGAACTCTGAGCTCTAGCTAAGAACCACAAGTCCACCAACACTGTGATTTTAGCTTGCTGTTTTATCTTCTTACGGCTGCTTTAATAAAGTACCACAAATGGGGTAGGTAAAAGCAACAGACATGTATTCTCTTATAGTTCTAGCACTAAGAGTCTGAAATCAAGACGTCAGCCGGGCTATGTTCCTTCTAAAAAGAGTCTGGGTAAAATCCTGCCTTGGTTCGTCCATCTTCTAGGGGTAGCTTAGAACCCTGTCATTTCTTCGCCTGCAGCTGCCTCACTCCATGCTCTGCTTCTGCCATCACATGACATCTTCTCTTTGTGTCTCTGTCTTCACATGTCATTTTCCCTTTCTTATAAGGACACGAGTCATGTTGGTTTAAGGCCAATCCTAATGACATCATCTAAACTTGATTACATCTGCAAATAGCCTATTTCCAAATAAGAAATACATTCACAGGTACTGAGTAATAGGATTATGACATGTCTCTAAAGGATACAATTCTACCCATAACACCAAAGGAGACAATGAGAGGAGGATCCAGCCATACTGTGTCCAGAACTGACCTACAGAAACTGTGAGAAAAACAAATTATGTAATTTGGTCTATTAATTTTGCGGTAACATATTACACAGCAATAGAAAAGTAATACAACACCCAAACATCTCAAGACTTTAGATTTTCACTGTTTACAAATAATTATATGACGGGGGTGGGGGTGGCAGGGGATGTTAATTGCAGCAGGAATGAAATGCTTTATTTATAACCCCCACTATTTCTTTTTTTTTTTTTTTTGTCTTTTCGCCATTTCTTGGGCTGCTCCCGCGGCATATGGAGATTCCCAGGCTAGGGGTCTAATCGGAGCTGTAGTTGCTGGCGTACACCAGAGCCATAGCAATGCAGGATCCAAGCAGCGTCTGTGACCTACACCGCAGCTCACAGCAATGCCGGATCCTTAACCCACTGAGCAAGGGCAGGGATCGAACCCACAACCTTATGGTTCCTAGTTGGATTCGTTAACGACTGAGCCATGACGGGAACTCCATTTATAACCCCCACCATTTGTAAGAAGAGCAGATCCTTGTAACTGGAGAGTTCTTTTCAGCAAGATGTCATGGGACAGAGGAGAACTGCTTTGCATAAGAAAAAGAAAGGGAAATACAGAGAGTCAGAGGAAAGCTTCCTGAGTTTGCTTGGATAGGAAACAGTTAGAGAACATATGAGCAAAGACTTAAAAGAAAGAAAATCAGGAGCTGGAAAGCATAGGTTGGGTTCAATGGTTACTGCCAAATAGGATTTTTCTTTTTTTTTCAGAGCCATACCCATGGCATATGGAGGTTCCCAGGCTAGGGGTTGAATTGGAGCTATAGCTGCCAGCCTACACCACAGTCACATCAACACAGTATCTGGGCTGCACCTATTACCTATACCACAGCTCGTGACAAAGCTGAATCCTTAACCTACTGAACAAGGCCAGGGATCGAACCTGTGTCCTCATGGATACTAGTCAGATTCATTTCTGCTGAGCCAAAATGGGAAGTCCCCAAATAGGAATTTTTATTAAGCTTTCAGAAAATGATAAGTTAAATTATCTTTTCTACTCCCCCATTAAATGTTCAGTAGAAACTACATCCACTACTACAAAAGATTATCAATGATTATCTCTGGATTTTGATAATATGGTGGCATTTATTTTCATATTTATTCTTTTCTGTTCAAATTTTCTCCAGTGGACATGCATTAATTTTACAATCATAAAATGTAACAAATATTATTTTATAAAAAAATCTATATTGTTTAATTATGGTAGAGTTGAGTTGTTTTCCTGGGTATGCAATGAAGTGCTGAGTGCTGCTTTCTTGTTGGGCTAAGGAGAAACCAAAGGCTGATTAGTCACATTTGGTCTATAGCTGTGAATGGACATTAAATAAGCCTCTGAATCCCAAGTGCAGTAATTGAGTCTTAATAATTAATTACCAATTCTCCTATCTTCTATGAAATTGTTAGCAAAAACCAAAATTGACATAATTCTGATAATATATTCATACAAACCTTAAAGAGAGGTGACTCAAAGTGTGGTCCTCAGATTTGCAGCATCAACATCACCTGGGAATTTGTTGAAACACAAACTCTAAAGTTTTACCCCAGACCTGCTGAATCAGAAATTCTGAGGGTGGGCACAGAAATGGTTGCTTCAATAAGTCGTCCAGGTGACTTTGATCGATGGTTAAATTTGACAACCACTACTACAGAAGAACCTATCATTGCTATAATCTCAATGGCTGCTGCTGATCACATCCCACTAGGGCCACTGTAAACTTTGTCTGCCTCTATCAGAATCTTTGCATGCCCATTCCTTACAACAGTCACATGATTCATTCCCTACAATACCTATTTTTCTGTGGGTTTTCTCACCTCAAGAATATAGATTGATGATACTGTTATAGAACAAACTTATTTAGGATACTGGGTTCAAAGTGGAATTTTTTATAAAAGTGAATAATGTAATAACAGAATTTAAAAATTTGAATATCCAGAAGATCTGATCATCCTTGTAATCACATGAATGTTTTATTCTGTTTTTTGACATATATGTGCAAGCAAGTGGCTTTCCAGAGAACAATGACAATATGTCCCATAGTAAATCCAAGCATATTCAGCATTGGATTTCTAAAAACATTTCACTTGTGCATTTGCACAGATTTGTTGCTTTAGTTTTACAAAAATGGAGGCAACTGCAGTAAAATATATTCTACTAGAACTTAAAGCAGCTCATATCACCCCAAGTGTCTTATGGACCCATTACTTGTAAGAAAAAAAAAGGTAGAATATAAAATGCGTATGGGACATAAATGTTTAACCACCATGTAGGGTTTTAATAATTAATGGAATGATACCCATTTAGTGCAGAGAACCATCTTTAAAATACAGGAGAATATAAGTGAACTATTTCAACATTTAAGCCAGGTTAAGTGATATGGTTTCTGCATGTGAACTATACATCTGGGCAATGGATTGAACAAATGCTTCATAATAATAAAATGACATTTAAATGTGAATTGGTCTCCTAAGGTATAAGGATTTCCCTAACAAAATTTATTCAGAGTAAGATTAGCAATGACAATTTTTGAAGCAATAATATTCATTACCTCCACATTTTATAATATTGCTAGTTCAGTATATCTGAAGTGGTCCAGTGTGTTTAGACTGAACTTTCATCACGTCTAAACAGCTTAAGTGATAGTTACTTGATAACTCTTTTATGAAGCAGTTTTTTAATAATGCTTTCATATTTCTGGTTTATGATGCCATTAAAGTCATCATTTGTCACATTAGTAATAGAGAGATTCTTAAAATATCCCTAGCAGCAATTCAGGATGGCTTTTAATGTCAGCATAAATTCCTATATTACTAAACTAGCTATCTGAAATATTAACAGTGTTGTTTGCAATTTCAAAATATATATGACAACCTAAGTATATAACATAGATCCCTGGTTTAGGAGAAACCAGTTATAAAACCTAAGGAAATAAAGCAAAAGGAGGTTGTCTTGACTTTGTGATATGACTTAACAGAAAATAAAAGGTCCCTTTGGTTACAGAATGGATCATGAAGTTTTTGCTACAGAATTATGTATTCCCCATAATACACTAAGCAATTTCAAATGGGGAAAAAGAGGGAGGGAAAGTCTAACTTGTCCAGAATGTTATTCTATAGTAAATCCATCTCAGTTCAAACATTCACAGCTATAGTTTCCAATTATTTAAGAAGGTAAAACACTGAATCACATGCTGTTGATGTTTCCACTCACATTGAATCCTGATAGAAGGCCATAGATATGACTCCAGAGTTCTAAAATTAGACGGGATTAGCTACATATAGTTGGTTTGCTGCCACAGGCTTGTGTACATACGTAGCACCATTGCATCACAGTGTTAGCTGCTCCATATTTGGAAACAGATGGAGTATTAATGTCCATGAACCCAACATTGGGCTACTTTGGAAGCAGGATCTGTATGATGTATGGACTCTGATCTATGTCTGCAAATACTGTTGAAATGATAAAAGAGTTTCTTTTTTCTTCCATGGTATGTGAGGACAACAGATCTCATCTTCTAAGATGAGTAACTTTTCACAGAGGGTTAGTTACAACTTATGTTTTGTAAGTGTATAGTGAAAGCTGTCTCAGGGGCCAATCCATTACCTTAAGACTCTGAGCTAGAATTATATTTCTAAAATGGAGGCACTAATAAAAAGGCTCATTTATTATGGAAATGGAAATGGGTTACAGTTGAACTCCACTCTTCTTTCTTGGACTCTAGAGTATTTATATCATTTAATCACATAGAGCAATACAGTAATATAATAAGAAGATCAATGAAATAGAAATCAGAACATTATTGTTTTCAAACCCATCCATGACCCTTAGTAGCTGCATACAGTTGATCAACTTTTAAATCTTGTTGACCTCATTCTCCTCATATCTATAATTACCAATGATATCTGTTTTATTATTGCATATGGTTGCAAAGTATTGTTGTATAAGATACGTGAAATCAGGTTATTCATTAAATCATACATGACACTTCAAAATATTTGTTTATATAGTTATTATGGTTATTTTGGATTGGAATTATCTATGTGTCAATTGTGAAATTGATCTACATATTACCATTATTAAAATAGTTCCTTTTTAAGTGTCTTCTGGACAAGACATTAAGACATGAAAAGAGTGTAACAAATATTTCACACCTGATTACACCAAGTTATTCCTCATTCTAAAAATGCTTCATTGAAATAAAATCTTTATTGCCATCGTTGTGAATGGATTCAATATTTTTTAATTGAAGAATTCATTTATCCATTGGAAAGATAACATAATTTTCACTGGCATAATAAGAATTGCCTAGCTCTAGACTTTAGGTGGGCCCGTGAGGAGTAGGGGCATTCATAACCAAGAGCAACTGAAAGCAGGGAATGGTCTCATGATTTTGCACCCATTTGTATTTGGGTTGTCCAGAGAGCCACAACCAATAACACACATGTGTGTGTCTATGTGTTAAAAAAATCAACTGAGTAAATTTGAAGATCTAATTGCCTTTATTATATGATTCATGAATTTGGCAGTATCTCATATAGCAAGCAAAGAGATACTCCAAGTGACTATACAAAATAGAGGACTTTTATAGGAAGGAGGGTGAGAAAAAGTAGTTATGAGCAAAAAGAAAATTAAAAATTCACGGAAGAAAAGTAAGAGTTCAGGTGAAAACAGTTTCTAATTGGCTGAGATAAAGCTTTATTACTGAATGGTTTTGTAGTTGGGCAAACAGAAAAACCTTCCTTCTGCTAAAATAGTAAAGAAGTTGCTCTTTCTGTTTATAAGTTTTAGAGTGTATCTGTTCTGCTTGGGGTCTTTAATTAACATTTTCCTAATTGGGGAAGTGGAGGGCATAAGAGCTGCCTCTCTAGGCCTTCCAAACTCAAATTTTAATTAATGATTCCTCTTATTAAATTTCACATTGGTAGGGTACTAGAAGGGGAAGAGAGAGAGAAAAAGTTCTGAGAAAGTATCTGAAGAGATAATAGCCAAAATGTCCCTAATATGGGAAAGGAAACATGCTTCCAAGTATAGGAAGCACAGGAAGTCCCATACAGGATAAATCCAAGAAGGAACACACAAAGAAATATATTAATCCAATTGACAAAAATTAAAGGCAAAGAGAAAATATTAAAACCAACAAGGGAAAAAGCAGCAAATAACATACATGGGAAATCCATGAGGGTTTGAGCTGATTTTTCATTAGAAACTCTGAAGGTCAGAAAGGAGTGGCACATTAATTTAAAGTGATGAAAGGGGAAAATGCACATTGAAGAATACCTTAGCCAACAAGGCTCTCATTAGACTTGATGGGCTTTATGGACAAGCAAAAGTTAAGAGAATTTACCACAACCAAACCAGCTTTACAATAAATGCCAAAGGAACTTCTCCAGGCAGAAAAGAAAATGCTACAAATAGAAACAAGAAAATTATGAATGCAAAAGTGACTTGTACAGGCAAACACATAGTAAAGGGAAGAAATCATCCATAAACAAATATGATATCAAAACCAGCAATCATGAGCAGAGTACAAATACAAGATATCAAAAAATGAACTTTACATTAAAAGACCAGGAACATCTTGAAATTAAAAGACTAGGAATACACACACCAAGAAAT